>NW_013954064.1:45618-48642 GCF_001266775.1 Austrofundulus limnaeus
CAACAAGGACTCAGGCAGGTCAGAGAAATGTCAAGTTTTTTGACTTTTACATCACAAACAGAGCTGCTTGAGGTTTTCTAAAGCACATTTGGACAAGCCTACAGGGACTGGGAATCTTGTTAAAGTTGAGGGACGCATGGATTCCAACCAGTATCAGCAGATTCTGGAGACCAATGTCCAGGAATCAGTGACAAAGCTGAAGCTGCTGAAGCCGGGGCTGCATCTTCCAACAAGACAACCACCCTAAACACTGCTCAGAATCTACTGAGGCCTTCATGCAGAGGAACAAGTAGAACGTTCTGGAATGGTCATCTCAGTCCCAGACCTGAAGATTATTGAAAATCTGTGGTGTCACTTAAAGAGAGCTGTCCATGCTCAGAAACCATCAAACCTGAATGAACTAGAGATGTTTTGTAAAGAAGAATGGTCTAAAATACCTTCAGACACAATCCAGACTCTCATTAGAAGCTGTAGGAAGTGTTTAGAGGCTGTTATTTCTGTGAAAGGAGGAGCTACTAAATATTGACTTAAGGGTTTTTTGGTGCCCAAATTGATGCACCTGCCTAATTTAGTTTAACCAATTATTGCACACTTTCTGTAAATCACATAAACTTCATTTCACTTCTCAAATATCACTGTGTTTGTCCCCTAAATGATATATTTAACAGATTTTTTTATCCAAATAATCAATGATTTATAAAGTAAATCAGGAAAATTAACAAGGCTGCTCAAACTTTCACACCCCACTGTACATTAATATGTTTATGTCTTGTACAATATGTTACATTAAGAGTACATAATGGTGTCGTGGGAAGATGGGCAGAAAACACGGCGAAAGGGTGTTAAAAAGACAAAATGGTCTTGCGGATATGTTCATAAAGTCATTTATTTATGGGCAGACATTAAACAGAAAACAATCACGAAGTCTGTTGGATGTGGCCCACCCGTCATTGGCTGCCATGCAATGATATACTGTCAGCTAACATCATGTGATAATGAACAACCAATCATAACCTGCCTCATCCTGATACGCGAAAATAGGTCAACTTGATGATGACGTCCAGAGGATATCACAAGATATGGACAATGGTCAGTGTCAAGGTGATACAGACATAATTATTCCACAACACTCCCTCCTCTTGAGTAAAGAAAATACTCAAAACCAGAAATGGAAAAGGAATAAATATTACATGTCTGTTCCACAAATGCATCGCTCAACAAATATAAAATGAGAAATATGGTAAAAATTACATACTTAAACATAATTATTCCACAACAATGGAAATGAGTCTCAGTCACATCCAACCACATCCAACTTTACGTCAGTGATTCTAAACTTGTAGCCATTTTTGTTTTGGCTAAAGTCAAGCAGCCGTAGAAGCCATTCACAACGTTTTTGATTCTAAAATGTAACCAAAAGTAGGGACTCATCCAGTGATCAGTTCTTAAAAGATTTAGTAGAATTTCTCCAGTTTAATGGGATATTTTGCTAACAGAGTGAACCAAAATTAAGGTTTGGAAATTTGCAAACAAAGATGATGTACAGTCTGTTCTAACAAATAATAAAGGCTTTGAATCAGTCTCAACTACTACCACACCAAAGTTCAGCTAAACGGCCAGAGTTAGAGCCAACATGGTCTTTGTACAGTCAGTCAGATTTGACCACCACATCTCCCTTAAACCAAAACTACACAGACATGTTGTGTACATGGAATATTACATCTATGCACTGATATCATTGCATGTAGATGCTGCATGTGTGGGACAAGAAATTGGTAGAAGTTGTGTAACAGTCCCCTCCCTGACCACCCCTCACTAACCTGATGGTCTTGGATCTTGCGTCCCACCACGCGGAAGGCGTTGTTGCCTGTGTGGTGGTAAATGTGGACTCTGCTGAAGCCTGTGGAGCCACCAGCTGGGATCCACTTCTTGTTGGCATCATCGTAAACCATAACAGCAGCTCGTGCCTGGCAGATACTCTGTTCACTGCAAAAACAAAAAGATTTGGTTAATATTTTTAATAAAGCAGTTTCAGTTAGTTAGCTCGTTACAGAGCTGCTCAGTCATCTGATTATATTTTTATATTTGTTTCAGACCATGTATTTTAAAGCTCCAACAGCGTGAAACCTGTACCATGACTTACAATGTAAAATTGATGCCACTGGTGTGTGGAAAACCACAATAAAGCTCACAGAACAAGCCCAAAGGTCCTGCTACATCTTTTCCTTCAGTCTCATGAAATTATGTTTAATCACAAGAAGAAAACATTCCAGCTGGTTGCCGGTTCAACTCTCGGGGCTGGACTGATGCTTGGAGGCAGTGGTGGGCACCAGCCCGCTGAAGTGCAAATCCACTAATTGTGGACATAAATATTTCATTTGTGCTTTTGTGGTCTTACTAATTTTTATAATTCATAAGCAGATTTGCACTTTCTAAAATTAAAAAGCAGTACCACTAATAACTAATTATCTACCAGTCATCATTATGTTGAACAGCAGAAGGTATGACTGTCAATGAATCACAACACATGTGATCTATCCAACAGCACCCCTCCCAGATAAACACTCTTATTGTGAAGGTATACATCCTGCTGACTGTTGCTTTGGGTCACGCTTCTGATTTCCCACAATGCTTTGTGTCTGCTTACGTAGCAGGAAGACAACAGTAAAAACAGTAAATGTTTGTAATCCATACTAACATTTTGTATGTATTGATTTATTTTACTTTACTATCGGAGTTCCTTTTTAAAAAAAAAAAAAAGTTCAAACGCTGGAGCTCAATACGTGACGTAACTGGTTGAAGCAATCGGCCAACGGGATCAGAAATGATTTAAAGATGTTATGCTGATGAAGACTGACATCTAGTGGTCAACTGGAGCAACTACATGGAAAACTTTAAAATCCAAGCTCTTATTTTGAAGTGAAGATAGTTTCCTGTACTCCGCGCTTTTGTTTCCCGTCACAAATCAAATCCATCATGTACCCAGAATGCATCGCTTTAGTTTTCCAATAAACAGTTTAAAAT
>NW_013954064.1:49642-49982 GCF_001266775.1 Austrofundulus limnaeus
CAGCTGAGCTGTGAGAAAAAAAATACTGTCAAATACTGTGAAACTGGTGTAATTGTTGAAAATGTCGTGATATAAAGTTTGGGTCATACCGCCCAGCTCTATTTTAGCTCCAAATATTCTCTTTAAAACTGGGGGTGAATGGATTTTAACTTGTCTCGCCTCCTTCATAAAACACAATAAAAAGATAAAAATCCACATGTATGACCACCAGAGTCTCCTGGTGTTTTGTAACTTTATATCAGAGATGTTCTAGTGGTATATCTGTTCTTGTGTGTGTGTGTGTGTGTGTGTGTGTGTGTGTGTGTGTGTGTGTGTGTGTGTGTGTGTGTGTGTGTGTGTG
>NW_013954065.1:0-1720 GCF_001266775.1 Austrofundulus limnaeus
ATGCTGACACAATAATCTGTTTTAATCTTTTGTAATTCATTATTATAAAAAAAGTAATTACTCATTAAGATGATTTTCTTTTTAAAGGAATGAGTACTGAGAGCTGGTGGACCTCTTTGTGACATGGTGTGGGGACAATCATCTCATCTTGAATGTGAACAAAACAAAGGAGATGATTGTAGATTTCAGGAGAAATAGCATTAGATCAAACCCTCATCTGGACAACAGGCTGGACTGGAGACTCAACAGTGCAGCAGTCTACAGGGAAGGACAAAGTAGACTTAGCCTGCTGTAGGGGTCACCTCGAGTGAAATAATCAAGCAAACTGTCTTGGACCTCAGACCTCTGATGGGTCTTTAAAGAGACAAGAACTCTGTTCCACTCAGAACTGAATGTAGACCACCTCAGGTCGCCTCAACCTGTCAAAGAGACATTCTCTTTTTCTTAAGATAATAAACAGAAGAATCTTATTTTTAACAGAAACTTATTACCATTTTGATAATCAGAGAATGTTCATCAAAGTTACAGGAGAAAAGAGAACACATACTGTGTCTTTTCTCCCATTTTCTGTGCAAAAATCTTATTCAACAAAACTAATTCTTATGATTTCAGTTGATGAAACATCAACTGAAACTGTGCAGAAAATCAAAGTTGTTCAAAACTCTTCCTTCTGTTCGCTGATTGGCCCGGTTGTAATTCTACTGGAGAAATCCTTGTCTGTGACTGGCATTAGATATGAATTAGTGCTGAGGCAGTTCTGCTGCTCCTCTACTAACTACGCAAATAAACTAGGCCACCAGAGAAAACCCGTAAAATGATCCAGATAAATCTCAAAATTACAAGAATGCATCACCGACTACATAACTACGGAAAATGCTTAAACAAAAACAGTACAATTCAAATTGAACTACTTTCAACCTTAAATAGACACTACAAAACTATACAAAAATCTTATTAAAAACCAAACTTTTACCTAAAATTAACCACATACATACATTCCCAACCCTGAGCCATTGCCTAAAGGTTTTTATAAAGCTTTATTTCACACTTTGCAAACCAGTTTATCAGTAGTGTTAGTTTCTTTTGTGGTCATCATGAGCACAACCACTTCAGGCATTACTTCTCTAACTTSTTCAGTTGAGTGACAAACTTGATGAAAAAGAGTTCGATCTTACCACAGCTGCTGCATTTCGCTGCAACTGCAGGGCAAGTGCAGTGCTGTGCATTCGCCAGGTGATTTGTTGATCCACTGTGAAAACAGGCTCATGCTGTCGGCTGTGTGTGACTATTTTTTAGAAGCAGTACCTCACCATCATCTGTTTTTGAGCCGACGAAGTCTGTGCTGTGACATCACATGTACGGCAGTAGCTTCGCTGAGGAGTTTGGACAATTGCAGTTAGGGCTGTCACAAATGGTTATTTTTATAGTCGATTAATCACTGATTATTTATTCCATTAGTCGACTAATCAGATCATACGTTAATTGAATATAAAACATAGAGCTTATCACACCAGAATGCAGCTGCTATTATATAACCATGGTTAGATTTTAGCTATATGCTAACTAAAAATAATTTCTGTGGAAGGTAAGTTCTGCTCTGCAGATATTACACAGGTTTCTCTTTCATTTTCTTAAAATGATCCCACACTTTGAGCTCTGTTGCTGGGTAGCCATGATACCAAAGCTGTTACGGCCAGAGGTCTTTCTTCTATGTTTATAC
>NW_013954065.1:8141-12019 GCF_001266775.1 Austrofundulus limnaeus
GTCCCCGGACCGGGATTTGAACCAGTGACCTTCTTGCTGAGAGGCATCAGCTCTACCAACTGAGCCACCGTGCCGCCAATAAAACTCTCTCGCAGGCAGCTATAAAACCCGGTGCTGAGCTTCCAGGACCGGTTTCACCTGATCAGATCTGTTCCTTTTATTGCCTGGAACAGATCCATCAGGTGGGTTTCTGAATTTTATGCATTATTGCAGAAATATCACCCGCCAGGGGTTTCTGGCTGAATCTAGGTGGGAGAGTGGGTGCTGGACGTAGGATCATGGTTCCACTTCACTGGATCTCTTCCTTTTATTCCCCTGCATCAGCAAAAGCAGCCCCGTGCTGGAAATCAGCAGTTTCACCCGCTGGAGCTCGCCTGACGATATTTGATTGCCTATATCTCTGCGTGGGAACATCCCAGGAACTTGCAACCACCTCCAGGTGGTAGTGGAGATCCAGAACATTAAAATGAGCCGTCTCCTGCCCTGATCCGATGCTCAGAGCCGGCGCTAGAGGCTCCGGAGTAAATTGAGAGYACTATATTGCCCAACAAAGCACCTTTTTCGGCCGGTCGTTGGTTAATAACTCCGCGGGGGAACATCCCAGGATCTTGCAACCACTACATRTATATATGTAGGGGTCACCTCGAGTGAAGAAACAGGAGTTACTGCCTCAAAACAGGTCTCGTAAGGCCTGACGAGAAGGCAGGAACACTGAACTCTATTTTAGGCCATGATAGGTCATTTCAACCTTGAAGGAGGACTTCAGTTCTCTTAATCTGATTAGACAGAAACAATCTTTTCTGTTCATGAAACATTCTTAGTTAAACAACAAATGAATCATATATTCCAGTTTGTAGAGGAGGACCGTAGCTTTCCAAAGTCATCTCACTTTCCCGGATTCGATGCTCAGAGTCCGCAGGAGAAGCAAACGAATGTTGAAGTTTCCTCCCAAAAAAGCTTATGAAATGCACTAAGTCATGTGTAATTTGCTTATAGCACCGCGGGGCAAGGTCACAGAGACTCCATTCAAGTATCAGCTTGTAGGACAGAACCAGAGCTTTAAAACCCGACCAGCCACTCCGGGATCCGATGCTCCTAGCCTGGGGAGGGGGGCTAAAACCACCCCGCAGTGGAGGTCCGATGGTGCGTAAATTTGGAGGTTTTTTGCTTATATCTCTGCGGGGGAATGTTGCAGGGTCTTCACTCAACTTTCCCCTTATAGGGAAGAGCAGGGCTTTAAAACCCGACCATCCAAGCTGGGATCCAACGCTTCTAGCCTGGGAGGGGGAGCTAAAACCACCCCGGCGTGAGGTCAGACGGTGCATATTTTGGAGGTTTTTTGTTTATTGCTCCGCGGGGGAATGTCGCAGGGGCTTCAGTCAACTTTCACCTTGTAGGGCAGAACCAGAGCTTTCAAACAAGATCAGCCACTTTGGGATGCGACGCTCAGAGCCGGCGCTAGAGGCTCTGCATTGAGCTTGCGCTGCGCGGGCACCTGGGAACCAGCTGGCGACTGGTTGGGCAACCCTTGTTTACAGGTAGGGGGGAAGGTTGGTGACAAAATGCGGACTGGATAAAAACCTGGCATGTCCTTGTGTGTAACATCACAGGTTGCGGTGAAAACGTGGACTGGATTTATGTTAATACGTTTTTTGTTATAAGAAGAAGAGAACCAGAATTGAGTTTTTGGTGTGAGTTCTCAGCATGAGAAGTTGGGAGTGTGCTGTTAGAGAGTGTGAAGACCCTCAGATGCATGAGTCTCACACCCMGTGTGTGACAGTTGGCAGTCTTGCTGAAAAACACGGGGTTAGGTTAGGGAGAAAGTGAACCTTCACTAAATAAGTCACTTCTTGTAATAAAGCTGGCCCGAAACATTCAACTCGAGATATGAAAGGGAGAAAGCAAACAGTTCTCCACTAAATGATCTGCTGCTGCTTCGTGCTACAGCTAGATGAAACACATGAAACGTCAGTAAATATTGAACTAAATGAATCAAAAACAGTTGAACATCTTTAAATAAGACAAAAGACTGGTTTCTTTTTTATTTCATATGAAAAAGATTGCAAAGAATATTTTGTGTACGGTTCAGCACAAATCATGGAAATGCAAGAACTGTACACTTTCCAACATTTTACAGCCTAGTTTCTCCAAACTTAATACTTAAAAACATTTTCACATGTAAAATAATCTAAAAGTTGCTTGATGAAAAAATACAAATATCTGTATATTTAAGTAGGTCAAATTCCAGGATTTTTTATTTCAAACAATTTCTGTAATATATTCTATATTTATTTATACATCACCACAACTGTTGATGATGGGTAAAAAATTATAAAAAAGAAATGTCCTGATGAATCTCATTAATCCAAGTCTCTCCTTATAAGGCTTATAAGAAGAGACRAGACGTTTCATTTAAGAAGAACCCATCCAGAGGACTTTTTTTTGATAAAAAAGAAATGAGCGTCAGTTTCTAAGTATAATTTTAAGACAAAGCATTAAAACCTGGTAAATAGTGTTCTACCTTAATAATATACTAATTTTATGTTCTTTCATTAATTCAAAAAGTTTAGTTAAAGGCTCTTCAAAAATGCTCCCAACTCCTTTTTAGCAMTGTGACAGGAAAGTAGCTGCATTTAATGTATGTGTATAGAGCTGTTAAAAATATTTTGAAAGGTACAATTTGCTCAATGCTACCAACTATGACTTTATAACTGTTTTAAACATTTAACATTTATCAAACATAACTAGTCTACTTTCATCAACATTTTCAACACACAAGATATGTGCAGTATTTATGTATGTTTATGTTATTACTCCAGTCTGATGCATTAGCCTGAAAATGTTATTGAGAAAGCTGTGAGTCAAATGACCACTTGGTTTTCAGTGTGGATTATCTTATGTCTGCTCAAACTGCCATTTGTAGTAAACTTTCTATCACACAGCTCACAACAAAATGGTTTCTGTCCTGTGTGGATTCTCGTGTGTTTGGTTAAATTGCCCTTTGTGCTAAACCTCCGATCACACAGCTCACAACAAAATTGCTTCTGTCCTGTGTGTATCATCATGTGTGTGTTCAAATTGCTCTTTGAATTAAATCTTTGATCACACAGCTCACAACAAAATGGCTTCTGCCCTGTGTGGATTATCATATGTGCATTCAAATTGTCCTTTCGACTAAACCTTTGATCACACACTTCACAACTAAATGGTTTCTGTCCCGTGTGGATTCTCATGTGAGTATTCAAAATGCTCTTTTCAGTAAAACCTTGCAGACACACGTCACAACAGAATGGTTTCTGTCCTGTGTGAATTATCATGTGTTTGTTCAAACTGTCCTTTCTGCTAAAGCTTTGATCACACAGTTTACAACAAAATGGTTTTTGTCCAGTGTGGATTCTCATGTGTGTGTTCAAACTGCTCTTTTCGGTGAAACGTTTCAGACAAAGCTCACAACAAAATGGTTTCTGTCCTGTGTGGATTTTCTTGTGTCTGTTTAAAACTCCCTTACTTATACAGCTTTTCCCACAAATATTACACTGAAACAGTTTCTGTTGGTTTTGGTAGTTTTTTACATCTGATTCAGGAACCCTGCTGAGAGAAGACTCCCAGTCTTTATCTGTGTCTCCAGTTTTTGACCTGGAGTCTTCAAACTGTTTCAGCTGAGACTCAGGATCATTATCCTCTTCATCATCTTCTTCACTGACTTCAGTTTCTGAAGAGTCAGAATCATCTTCATGAGTACTCAGATCTGGGTTTCTGGTAGTTTCTGCTCCTCCACAGGACTCTCCACCAGTTGCTGGTTCCAGGTTGTCTGCTGAGCTGCTGGTTGGAAGATCTCTGACTTCAGCTTGGTGTTGATGAAGCTGTAAGAACAGAGG
>NW_013954065.1:13024-14227 GCF_001266775.1 Austrofundulus limnaeus
TCTCTGAAAGAGTGACCGCTGGCCTGTAAATGAGTGAAAACTGCAGAGTTCTGGCCATTAGATGTAGCTCGTCTGTGTTGGGACATTCTTTGCCTGAAACTCTCAGACTGAAGAAGTCTCTTGGAGGAGAGACGAAACATTTCATTAGAGAAGAACCCGTCCAGAACACCTATAGTATTTTTTTCTTTTTGATTTGTTTGGGTGTTTACAGTTGTTGAATTGTGATTGGTTGTACACTGTCACATGATGTTATATCTTTGGCTGCGCTACGCTGACGCAGCAGTCACAACTCAGCAGATTTCCTGATTGACCGTCTGCTGGGYTGTTGCTCAGAATTAAATCATTTGATGACCATACACACAGACTTTCTGTGCATTTATTCCAACGTGTTTCTGCATTCTTGGTAAATCGTGCCACGACAGGTCCAAGGTGTGAATTGAGTTTAGGTTAGTTTTAGGGTCAGTTTAGCCTGGCACTTGCCTTCCCACGCAGCTCCACTCAGTTCTGGTTTCCTTCACTGCTCCGTCTGGGACTTCTCCCATTGAGATGGATTTCACTGGTAGATTTTTTTCCGGGCCAATCAGAGAACAGAACGTCAATTTTCTGCGCAGCGTCTGCTTGTAGTTTATTTTACCTGGACCAATCAGAGAAGAGAAGGAGGAGTTTTGAATGAYGTYGATGTTCTGCWCAGTGTCTGCTAGTTATTTTAGCATACKGCAGTGGAGGAAGTGAATGAAGCCAGTCTGTGTTGATAAGGCTTCAAATTAAAATAAATTTATCTGACAAAGCAGCAGCTCTCGTTTACAGTCGTCTCGTTCAGCTCGGTATATTTCTCCTCTCAGTAGGATTGTTTACAGCACACTTGATTTCTGGTTAGCTTCTTAGCTTAGCCTCCTTCACAGCAACAGCAGCTGTGGACATGAAAGTGCTGCTGTGAAGCAGGAGGAAAGGAGAGAGGAAAGGTAACTTATTTCTAGCGGCAGAACAGGTTGGAAGATGGCTGTTTGATGTTATTTATTGTTTTTTAAATCATCCTATAGATAAATTTGAAAATGAGGTTTTTAAAATATCTGTAAGACTTKAAAAAATTCCGTGAAATTGCTCTATACGTCTGTATACCTGCAGAATGATGTAAAATCCTCATAATTTACAGACAGTCTGTACAAGTTGCTGCCTTTCTTTCCCCTCCTCCCCTCCCGCTGT
>NW_013954065.1:16639-18329 GCF_001266775.1 Austrofundulus limnaeus
TAAATTAACACTGTGGGTGTTAAAATTAATACTGTGGGTGTTCAATTAACACTGTGGGTGTTCAATTAATACTGTGGGTGTTAAAATTAATACTGTGAGTGTTCAATTAACACTGGCGTTTTTGCTGTGTACTGATTTTCTTTTCATGCAGAAAAAAGCAGCACAAGATAAAGAGATGGATGCATGTGTTAGGATGTTTAAACCTTTTTGAGATTAGGTTTTGTTTGCCAGTATTTGCTTTGATATTTCAGATAAGCTGCTTGTTGTAGTTCATTGTTGAAAAAACTGTTTTAAAACTAGAAATAATGTATCTGCATTAAGATTATGTTTCTGCTTGTTTCCGTCGTGCGATGAGATAAAATGCCTCCCGAAACAAGCTGAATGATTAATTTTAAACTCTGAGATAAACCCATTAGCTACCAGAAACCTGCTGTTAAACTCTTAACATCGTCACATTCAGCAGGAAGAATAAAAACAGACAAACCTAATATGTGCAGCTGATCTGTGGAAACAGCATGGATTTCTTCATGCTCCTGATCAGCACATCTAACATCCTCTGACCTTCCTTCTTCCTCTCCATGCAGGCGCTGGTTGAGCTGCCGTCTCCACATCTCTGTTAGCTTCTGCTCAGCAACATTTACCGAGCTGTTAGAGCTAAATCACACCGATTAGACAAGAAGTCGAGAATAAAAAGCTTTAGTTCATGGCTACTAAACAACAGCCACACTGAATGAGACTAACCAGGATGAGTCAGGTCCTCTGAGCAGATTCTTCAGAAACCTTTCAGCCTGACTCGTTGCAGATAAGCTCAGCCTTATAAGCATCACGTTGTGGATCAACCAGTTCCTCTGTGCCAATCAAGACTATTTGTTCACATGCAAAACAGGGCATTCAGTCTAATAATTGATTGTTAGCCTCTGATTATCACCTATTGTTCACAGAGGGCTGAGTCATACTCRCAATCACAGCATTGTACAGAGGGGGACAACTGGACCCCCCATTTAACGACAGGCASCTTGTTTTSACAATGAGGGCTTCCTTTATGTAGTCTGCCTCTTGGTTTTAYAGCAGATCATTCAGGGTGTGACTCTTACCAGACAGCTGAGTTTCTACTGCTACACACAGAACTGGTTTGAGCTGATCCCTACAGTTTACACTGACAAAAAACWGTTTCTTTCACATTACAAGCAGCATAGTACATTTCTGATGTACATGTGAATATTTAGAGCTGCTGAGGTCAGTGTGTGAGCTTTAAATCATGTTAAATTTGGGAGGATTTTATTTTTTTACGTTTAGCCAACAGAGGACCTGAAGGTGTGGGTGTGTTTGAGTCAGTTTGTCTGCAGGCTGGAGCAGGAAGTTGAGCTGCCTAATCACACGTGTTGCTTTTAGTTTGCACCGCCCCATCACACACTGAGGCTGTGTCTCAGTTCAGGGGCTGGGACCTCATGAGTGCACATTTGTCAGCCGCACACGTCATTGCCCCGCGCGGAGGACTGTCCCACTTCGAAGGCTCCTCATCATGCAGCCAAGGAATGCGTCCTACGTCCCGTCGAAATCCGAGGATGCATACATGTATCCTTACCAGCTGAGGATATCCCAGAATTCAATGCAGCAAAATACACTCACCGGCCACTTTATTAGGTACACCACACTAGTAACGGGTTGGACCCCCTTTTGCCTTCAGAAC
>NW_013954065.1:23568-25815 GCF_001266775.1 Austrofundulus limnaeus
CACACACACACACACACACACACACACACACACACACACACACACACACACACATACATACCCAATTCACATTCATTACTGTCATGATCTGTGTTCTTGTATTTTGGTTCTGTTCTGSTTTTCTGTCTTGTCATCTGTTTACCTCCTCCWGTCTGTCTTTGCTCCAGRCCCGCCCACTCTCACCTGCTCCTCCTGTTTCTCTCCCAGGTGTTTCCTGTTTGTGCGCATTAGTCTCACCTTTATATTCTGTGTCTTGTCTTCACTTCCCTGTCGGATCATTGTGCTGTTCTCAGCCTGTTTGGTTTCTTGTCTTGTCTCGCTACGTCATGTGAGGTTTTATTAGCTGCCCTGTCAGCATCCTTTGTTGACATTTTCAGGASTTTTGAATTGGGTTGATTTGGGTTCTTTCCTGCCCTTAATCAGAACACATTACATTTAAAATCCATCTAAAGACAGAAATGGGGAAAAAAACCCTGAGAAACCATAAAACATCTGAATGTGTTTTCCTCCTAAAACAGCATCACTAGTGGTTGGTTTTCAGCTCTTAATTGTTTTCCAGATATTTGTGTTATTGACACACATCACCATGTTTCTTGGAGTCTGGAGTTTTTTTAATTGTCCATAAAATACATTTTTAATGTCTCCCTTTCTGGGCAGCACCTTCATTGTTCACTAAWTCACCATTCATCCCAAACAAATCACATTTCATTAATAATATTGTGAATATCGCCAACTGTATATAACAGATTTTTTAGTGTTCAGTTGGTGTGGAGTTTAGTTTGTGTGTTTTGAAGTGCAATAGTGTAAATTGTCTTGTCAAAAGGTTCAAATCTTTGACAGTTGAGCAGTGAAATATGAATGATTGTCTGATTTTCCTAATTATTCTTCTATTGGTGCAACTTTTGTTTTATGCTTTTAAATTCATGGCATATGTATGTGTCTTAATATGTGTGTCRATATTATACATGAACTAAGCACAAAAAGTAAGGAAATGAGTGTTTGAAAGATTGTTTCTTGTGTGTAACAATGCTTCTTGTCAATAAATTTTACCAGGCACCCGACTGGCAGCACCTGGAGGTACCAGAAGCTCAAAACAAGTGTCAATAACAACAGTAAAATAAGCTGTTTTACTGAGAAGGTATGGCAAGTTTTTAAGTGTGAAACCCACAAACTCAGCTCTACTTCTCATCCTACAGATGCCTGTTCCTTACACATGTGGCACCATTTAAAAGGAAAATTAACAGGGTTTCCAATAAGATTTATTGCCAAAACAACAAAGAATGAATCTACCAAACAAAATGACCTTACTTTAATTTTCAAAGAAATTTTCAGTGTGTCTGTGTTGGTGCACAATAATCTAWGTTATATTTTATAGCTGGACATGTCTATCTCAGGGAGTGGGGGGTGGGCACCGGTGAAGATGTTCGCCCAGGCTGCCAAACTGGTTAGGACCTAAGTTTTCATAAAATAAAATAAAATCCCTCTTCATCTGTTTCCAGATGGAAAACCTCCTTGGGACCACAGTGATCAAGTTTTAACTATTTATCTCAAAAARCAAAAATATGTCTACAAAATCCAAACGTAAATAAAAGAACATAAATTTAAATAAGAGGAGCTGAAAGAGAGAAATAAAAGTTAAAAAGTGTCTGCTTCAATGCCTGTCCTTCCTCCTCATTTGCTAACCAAGACCCCCTCCTTGCTGTTTCTGGGCTCATTAAATTCACACACAAGTATCTATTCAAAAATTATTGTTGAAAACCCAAAAATATTAACTTTTATCAACTTTTATCCATGTRGTGGAAATCTTAATTTAACAAGGACAGAAACAAGTGATCAGAAGAGTGGCAAACAGCTGCTGGCTCTGTGACTATCCGACTTTGAAACTTTGTTTCAAGTTTCACAGTCTTCTCCGCAGCTGGACACATAACAGTCACCCGGTTCCAAGGTCTTTTGCTGCTGTTGCATGTTGAAAGAATGGGTGGGGGGTGGGGGTTGGTTGGTTTAGTGTTAGGTAAACGGCAGACATGATAAACGTTATCTCGCCTTCATGGTGCTGGGCTGTGGATGATCTTCTTTAGCACTGGCCTTCACATTCTCAATGGTGTCACTAGGCTCCACCTCCAGGGTGAAGGTCTTTCCAGTGAGGGTCTTTGACAAAGATCTGCATGCAGCCCCTCAGATGCAGGACCAGGTGAAGGGTTGACACCTTCTGGATGTTGTAGTCGGACAGGTTGCGGCCATCTTCAA
>NW_013954065.1:26149-29017 GCF_001266775.1 Austrofundulus limnaeus
GAAATACTTTGTATATTTATTTTAAATGGCATGTAAACCTGGCATGTAAGCCAGCCTTCAAGTTAGAATGTTTTATTACATTTTTTTATCTATGCATTTTATTTTAAAGGTAAAACAAACAAAACAAAAAAAAAACTTTCCCTTGCTTCAGGGAATTGAACAAACCTCCATTCTATACGTATGTACATACTGACTCAAAAATTCATTTGTAACAGAAAACAAACAAATGAAAACACTAGTTCAGCAAATTCCATTTTTTTCCTTGGCTCAACCCCCATCTTTCACTGCATGAAAAACAGTTTCATTAATTAAGTATGCTAACTCTTTGTCTTCAATAAAATATTTTTTCACACTTCACCCTGAGAGTTAGTTAGGAACACATCCATTTTCATGCATATGTTAGGAGTTTATGAAAAAGAAAACAAAATGGGTAATCTGTCCCCATCACATGGTTTACAGCAGCGGGGGGGATGACCGGGCCCGGGCCAAACTAGCCCCACCCGGCCGCACCTACAGGAGGTGATGCTGTGCGGCCGAAAACAGGAAAGTCCCAAATACGCTCCATTAAATAGTCCCGAAAATCAAAGACACTAAACCCGTGTTATTAAAAATGTTTCACATACAAACAAACAAACAAACTTTTATCATTCTTCTTGATTTTAGCTTTAAATCACGTTGATCCCGGGAACCAACTTATAAAGACTCCCATACCCGCAGACACTTTTTCACAGCTGTCAGCGCCATATTTGTTTATCATGGCCTGTGCTCAAAAGGAAAGCCCTCTGGTCACATTTTGGCTGAAAACTCGGGCCCAGCGCCCTACCTAATGACATTCGATAACGAGATGTCGGGACCGCGGTCACTTGGAATGACTCCTAGCCTACAAAATGTCTCCTCAAATAGAAACAAGACGGAGAAACATTTCCCCTCAGCTGTTTAAATATTTTTTAACCTGCCTACACTCACCATAGACGACACAGCTGTCCTCTTGGCTACATTAAAACAGAAAACTGAGCTCCCTGATTTTGACTCGACATGGAATAAAAACACTCCCATAATCTACCTCAGCTATTGTCGATTCAGCCTCAGAAGAACCAGACCAGCGTCTAACAATTTACAATTGCAATGTGTGCGGGCTGAAAAATTAGCCATAGCTCTTTAGCATAAGGTGCTAATGAAAATATTAGCTCACCGTGCTTCTGTCGACAGAGGTTCTTTTTCAGCTTCAGTCCCAAAGACTACCCACAGCGGTCAAGGTATGACAGATCACAAAACCCGGACACAATCAGCAGACAAAAAACAGGTCAGCTTCTCCAGCCTCCATGTTCCGGTGGATCTCGAGAGAAAACAATCGACCGCTGTGGGCCATCCTCCGGTCCTTGAAGCCGCCATTTCGACAACGCCAATTTCTGTCGTGGTATGAAGGCAGAAACATGTTGGAAAAATGCCAGAAAAGTCTGCGTGCATGGTCGTAATAAATGATTTAATTCTGAGCAACAAACAAACAGGACTCAATCAGGAAGTTCCTGTTGGCTCGTCGCTGACACGTTAGCGGACACAGCCAATAATGTACACCATGATAACATCATATGACGTGCTTATAACCAATCACAGATCACCCCATGTACTTTCCAGCCTATCACAGGGCTCCCAGCTCAAAGAGTGTCTTATCAAACGAGAGGTCAGTCCGTTGCGGAGTCCTGTTGTCTGGACAAACAGATTAACATTGAACATGTGACACAGATAGATAACTAGTCCATTACACTACCAACCGTGCCTCCTCTGGACATGTCCAAACCATCTTAATCTGGCCATTCTAACATTACCTCCCAGTTACTCATTTTTTATGTTTAATTAAAATTCCTGGGACTCTTTCTGCTCCTTTTTACCACACTTCCTATTTTCCTGGATAGACTACTTGTAGCATAACTGTACTAGGTGCCTGTCTTTTGTTAACTATACATTCACATGCATAGTTGAACCTAAGTACCTGAGGTCTTATAACTGTGCCCTGTGCTTCTTGTATTCTCTCTGTTCCTCCTGGTGCCTCCCATTCAGACACAWGTACTCTGTCTTACATGGAGTCCCTGCACACACTACTGCATCCTGGTCTCATGACAAAATCACTCTAACAGGGAAAATTCATATCTAACCGTTTCAATTTTAGTAAAAAGGAGAGCACAAAAACTTTACCCCACTTTTTATATTGTTCTTATATGCCAAATAAAACTGGAGTTATGATAGTCTACTATACATTTTTAAATGACATTCTTTCTGATGTGCAATGCAGTGGCAGGCAACACAGTAGCTTGGTGTAAAAACTGCAATCCACCATTAGTCTCATCCTGTCCAGTCTTGATTTTTGTCAAGAGGTAAAAAAATGTACAGGCAAAACATGTATCTGCATGAAATGGTTTGTGGATATATACTTTCTTTTGTGCGAGCTCCTATCCTGTCAGTGATGGACCCTTGGAACSGTCATTACTCCATGCTCCTGTGTGTATGTGCGTGTGTGTGTGTACTTCTTTTTACTACAGAGTAAGGACCATTTGCACCATAGTTACTGTCAAAGTGAAGTCTTTGATGTAAAGTGAGGACCTTTCATTTTCTTTGCAGCTCTGCTGTCCTTTACTAGTTAGGTTTAGAGGTATTATATGAATTAAGTTTTAGTGCAGGTTAGTGGGGGTTTTTTTGTAATAGGAGAAAAAGAAAGAGAAAAAAGTGAAATATGATGAGAAAGAGTGAAAAAGAGATTAGAAGATATGTGAAATATATTTTGAGAAAACACAAGACAGCACATCCGACTTCTTGGCTCCACACCTACAAAAACAAAGATAACAAAACCACAGCAATAAAAATGCATATCTA
>NW_013954065.1:29454-32257 GCF_001266775.1 Austrofundulus limnaeus
GTAGTGTTTTTTCAAGGTCCAGATTTAACACAGAGGGATCAGGCTGAGTTACACAATAGAAATTAATTCAAAACTTGGTCCAAGCCAAGGACCAATTTCTGACAATATTTATAAAATAATGTTATATTAGAAATTATTCTTGTAGAAATACAAATTAACTTTTTTAAATTACAGTTTATTTTGCATTCTCCATGCATTTAAAAAATAAAAACCAAATTAACCTTTTAGTAAAAAATTTTAAGGACCCCCAGGGGTCCAGGGATCCCAGTTTGAGAACCTCTGAGATAAAGTATTAGCAAGAGCCACATTTGGCCCAAGAGCCTTGAGTTAGACACTTGTGCCCTACCATGAGTATTTTTAACAAACAAATTTCAATTTAATATTATTAAAACAGATAATCAGTCCTTTATTCACATTTCAGGGAAACAACTGGTGGAAGCAAGTTAACCCACGCTGCAACGACATGATCAAATAAAAACACTGAAGTTCTGCTTTCATTATGATCAATGACAGACAGAGGAAATGGTACCAGGATGTTGGATATTTTGCTGTTTGAAGGCATCACATGTAACACAAGCTGCTAAAGGACAGCTGCTGACACAGCATGTCAGAAGAGAAAGAGGACTTCTCATGAGCAATGTTACTGAATCAGATCAGAACATTAGCTGTCTTCAGCTTTCTGTTTTGTTTATTTAACCAACCTMTTGATTTTAATGCTGTTAAAATATAATTTCTTGTTCTAATAAGTAAACTCTGTGTGAAGCAGACGATATTCAAACAGGAACCAAAACAAAAAGTTGAAAATACTCTGATTTTTTTCTTTCATCTGTGAAAGCTGTTGAGAAATCTGGGCCGATCTGTGGTCGAGACATTTGGTTTGTTCCTCGTTTAAGTTCCTGTGAACTGCAGTTTATGATACTGCTGTAATAAAACTGAACATTTCTAACTGGACTACTGAGCACAAAGGAAACAACTCATCTTTTCAGTTGTCAGGTAGAACAACATTGTCTGTTTTATTTCGACTTTTTATTCAGATTGTTACAGAACAGCTGTTATTCTTTTAGTTTCTGGACCGGATCTTACTCTTGGTTTTAGAATGAAGGCTGCAGTGGGCATCATCTTCCTCATGCTGACTCTGTACCAGGGTAAGTTAACCTGATCTGACTGTTTGGAGTGTAGTGTCCAAGAGTGGGGGGGCCTCTTCTCAGGAAAGCACAGATGTGTTACGTCTCTTAGTTTCCAGCTTCAGAGCTCGGCACATATTACCATATTAGGAAAGGGAATGCTTAAGGTATACCATGACAAAATTTATGATGCCTCTGTTGAACTACACTGTGAAGCCTATAAAGAGCCATGTACACCCCCACCCTTGGCCTTCATACTTAATCTTTCTTACTTGGTGAATCATTTGGCATTGAAGGCCATAATTTGGTTTTTGGCTGTAATCTCCTGGACTGCAAAATAAAGATTCTTGCTGTTCAACCAGCCTGTTTCAGAGTTTCTCTCTTCATTGAGCAGCAGCAGTTCTGCAGAACCAGAAGACGTGGTTATTTCACCTCAGGAGCTGAAATACAAATCAAATCTACAGACATTATAAGTCTAACCTGAAGTTTCCATTCACACCTTTATGTTTGTTTGCTGTGTTGTTTCCAGGTGAGGCACTGAGGTGTAACCTCTGCTTCTCTTGGGGGACAGAACTCTGTGAGCCCACCAGCATCCAGACCTGTTCTCCCACACAGGATGCTTGTGGTGCCGTCATCGTCCAGTACCCAAATGGTGAGTTCTCCATTCACTTTAAAGTAAAGGAGTTATTTAATGATAAAGCACTGTTTATTCTTTATAATGCAATAATTGTTCCACACTTGATATATTGTACTGAAGTCTGGGAGAAAGCATGTAAAACAATTATTAATCCTACTTTTATTTTGCAGAAGAGAGCTATAAGAATTATCATTAGAAAACAGTGATGTCACCCATTAAATACATTATTTTAAATAATTTGTGAGGTCTCCATATCAACTTTTAATCAATAATGACATCCAAAAACTTCACCTCACTAACTCTGCAAATTTCAACACCACAAACCGAATGGATGATGGAACATCAATGTTCACTTTCTACTACTGAATACCATGTAATTAGTTTTATATACATTTAATCATAATTTAATAAGTTTAAACCAAGTTTGCATTTTCACAAATTATGTTTGCCTTATCTCCAACATCTGTATCATATGCAACAAGAACATATTTAAAAAGTCCTAATACATTTACCAAATCATTTACGTATAAAATAAATAACTTTGGTCCAAGTACAGAACCCTGAGGAACTCCACATGTGATATTACAAAGTTCAGATCTTACAAATAGTAATGCTGGTCTTCTGGTGATGTATTTATGCAACGTTTCAAGGAAAATAATGTGGTCAACAGTGTTYAATGTTTCTTTAGTCATAAATACAACACAGTACTGTTCTGATCAACAGCAATCTGTTCCACTGAGTGCCATCGATGTTGACTTATTTATATACAGACTAAACAACTTTTGTTGTTTTGGTATTTCAGGCGCTTCCTTCCGTCAGTGCATGAACATGGCTGTGTGTCAGGGCTTCATCAGAACACCTGGATCCTTCGCCATCTGCTGCAGTACTGACCTCTGCAACTGAGCTTTGCCACTGTCACCACTCTGATCCATGACTTCTATGGCTCCCTAAAACATTTAATAACTATTTTTTTCCCAGAAATGAAAATATCTGAATCATATGTCATTGGTAGCATTTTGAACTAATCAATAAAAAAGTTGAA
>NW_013954065.1:38815-40299 GCF_001266775.1 Austrofundulus limnaeus
AGGTGAGGATGGTTGATTATTAAGGACAGACAGGTGAGGATGGTTGATTATTAAGGACAAACAGATGAGGATGGCTGATTATTAAGGACAGACAGGTGAGGATGGTTGATTATTAAGGACAGACAGGTGAGGATGGTTGATTATTAAGGACAAACAGATGAGGATGGCTGATTATTAAGGACAGACAGGTGAGGATGGTTGACAGGGAAAATGACAGAAAACAGAGGACAAAAAGAGAAGTAATGATGCAACAAGGACACAAGAGGGAGACAGCAGACAAGAACGGACACAGATCCCTACAGACTGTCATGATATGATTTTGATTCAATAAATTTCACGTCTGCAATCAATATGATGTTTTTTTTAATATAAATGAATATAATAACGTTATGCAGAATGTAATACATATGATATATGATTATCATATGGCATATGATATTTAAATATATGCCATACCTAATTACCTAATTTCCCTCTGGGATCAATTAAGTATTATTTTTATTATTATTTATTTTTTATTCACCATTATTTAACCAGGCAGGTCCCATTGAGATCTCAGATCTCTCTTTCAAGGGAGGCCTGGGCCTGAAGGCAACCTATTGTACATGTTCTGTGGGGTGGGGGAACCGGAGTACCTAGAGAAAACCCACACAAGCACAAGGAGAACATGTAAACTCCACACAGAAAGACCCCAGGTCTGAACCAGGGATTGAACCCAGGACCTTCTTGCTGTGAGGCGTCGGTGCTAACCACTGAGCTATCGTGCTGCCAGAAAGTATTTTTGAATTTGAATTGAATTGAATATTTATCGATCCACATWTCAGACATTTGATGATGATGTAGATCAATGTTTTTGTTTTGCGTTGATGTAATAGAATCAGTCTTTCAGTATATATCGATGTAGTTACCATACTCTCCATAATTCATTGGTGCTATATGATTATGAAGAGGGTCCTCATCTTTTCCCATAGTTTTCTATTGAAAATCCAAGATAGCAAATGGTCATATCTCCTCCTCATAGTCCAAGTCTGATCCATCACTATCACAAATAATCATGATGACATCTTTCTAATTTCAATGTTGCGTGCTTTGTCTGGCCAATCACCTAAATCTAACATATCAATAACCTCACTGAGATTAAATCTGAAAGGAAGAAGAAGAAAGTTTGACAGTAAGAATATGGTACATGTATGTATTTTATGTGTGCACCTACATGCAATGTGCGTTCCTAAATGTTTCCTCATTCTGCATGCACATCACACCCATCTTAATAAAGGCAAAAGCAGTGGTGGGCACAGTTCCCATAAAGCACTAAAGCACTAATAGGGGAACTAATGTCCTGATTAGTGCTTTAGGGCTTTTGCTAATTTTAAATTTTATTAGTGGATTAGCACTTGCTAAATTTATAGGCTAAATTCAGAAGCACTAACTGAGGTCTATAAATGTTATTGATCAACGTTAATGTTAACAGCTGAGGGTGAAAG
>NW_013954065.1:41466-43697 GCF_001266775.1 Austrofundulus limnaeus
ATGGATGGATGGATAACTGAGGTCTATAAATATTATTGGTCAACGTTAATGTTAACAGCTGAGGGTGAAAGTTGTCACATTTTGTTCATGTGTGTCACTGATCCACCAGGTGACAATACATGAACACAAATCCAGCTGAATGTCAATGATCAGTCTTTACACAGCAACATGAAAACATGTGACTCATGTTGTCTGTTGAAGGATGTTCATGGGTTGACAGTTATTTTAGTGCTTTACAATTAGCTTTTGCTAACATTTTCAGTGCGTTAGTGCTTTAGAATTGGGGACCTAAATCTGAATTAGTGTTTTAGGGCTAGTAGAACTAATTTTTGTATTAGTGCTGCCCACCACTGTGCAGAAGTGTATATCATAACCAGACACTTTAAAGATCATGTGATAGTTCACTCTGAACATTTGATTCTGAACATATTATATCCAACCACTGTATTCTGTCAATACTTACTAAACAGTAATTGAATAGTTACTCTGTAAGATTTACTAAATTTTATGGTCACTATTGTGACCTGTCCCTGAATTGTACAACTTTCTAATCCTTATTTCACAACATCTACAGCTCTCTAATCTCTGATCCACGACTTTTTCTGACTCTAATCCCTGTCTTCTACAGCTCTCTAATCTCTGATCCACAACTTCTATGATCTCTAATCCAGAGGTGCCCAAAGTAGGGCCCGCGGGCCAATTGATTTGGCCCACCAGCAGTTGTCCTGGTTACTAGATTGAAATTATGTTAAGATTAAATATAAAATACAAGTAACTAAGAGACATTTAGGTTAGATTTAAGACCATAAATAGATTTGCACACCTTTTATGACCACATATACTCAAATTTTAAATTATGAAAAGTCCCATGAGTCTTTGCTGACTGAGCATATGTTGAATTCTCACCATGCCCATGGGCTGAAAAAAATAAACTAAAGAATGTGGGCAACCACACTGGCTGCTAGCTTAATCATAAAAAAATAAAACAACTTTATTTAAGTRTTTGGTATATCTTATTGCATTTGGTCTGCAGCCYTCAGATTGATTTTAATTTTGGCCCTCTCAGGTAAAATATTTTTTTAATTTTGGACCTTTCAGGGAAAATGTTTGGGCACCCCTGATCTAATCCCCGATAAACAACTTCTATGACTCTCTAATCCCTGATCGATGACTTCTACGATTCTCTAATCTCTGATTCACAACTTCTGCAGCAATGTGGATCATTTTAAATGATTTTCATCTCCAAATCTGTGGGTGTTTGGATCAGMTATATATTTAATATTTGATGGACACAGTAATATTTAAGTAGTGAAATAAAGTTTATAAGATTAAGATGAAAGTTCAATATGCAAAAAAACAAAATTTGACAAGTGCAAACATTTTGGCACTTTCATTTTGTTGATTTGAATCTTTTTGGCTACTTAGTACTGATTTATTGGCTCACAAAATTGGTTTGGTAAACTCCTTAAGCCTTGAACTTCACAGACAGGTGTATCCAGTCATGAGAAAAGGTGTTTAAGGTGACCAAGTTGCTCTCCTCTTCACATCTCCTCTGAAAAGTTCAAACACAGGGGCCTCAAAAAAATCTCTCCAATGACCTAAAAACAAAGATTGTTCAACATTWTGATTTAGGGGAATGAAACAAAAAGCTATCTGAGGGATTTCAGCTGTTACTTTCCACTGCAAGGACCATAGTAAGGAAATAAAAGACCACAGGCACAGTGAAGGTGAAGCCCAAAAGTGGCCAAGAAAAATGTCAGCGAGGCAGAGAAGATGAGAACAGTCAAARACCTACATCATTATCTTGCTACAGATGATGTCATTGTGCATTGTTCAACAATTTAGGGCACTTTGCACAAGGAAGCTATACAAGAAGCTAAACGAGAAAGTGATGCAACAGAAGCCTTTTCTGCATGGAAGTCACAGGGWTGCTTGACATATGCAAAAGGACATTTAGAAAAAGGTGCTGCGAACTGATGAAACAAAGGTTGAGTTGTTTGATCACAACAAAGGGCATTACGCATGATTGTGAAAAAACCTGGCATTCCAAGAACAACACTTGCTGCCCACCATAACATTTTGTGGAGGTTCCATCATGTTTTGGGGACGTGTGGCCAATGCCAGTACTGGTAGTGGGAATGTTGAATGCATGGATTCTGCTCAATATCAGCAGATTCTTTCTTTTCTTTTCTTTTTTTTTTTTGCAATACTATATTTAAAGTGTCCTGATG
>NW_013954065.1:44999-46727 GCF_001266775.1 Austrofundulus limnaeus
TTACAATACATAGAGTTGGATGTTGTCTTGATATTTGTTAAATTTTATATATTGAGAAATGAATATGTTTAAAATAAAAGTTTATTATTAAAAAAACAACACACACAAAGTACCGAAAATTGGTACCGTTAATCGGTACTGGTACCGATTCCCAGGTACCGGATATTGGTACCAAATCGATTCAGATGTCTAAGATACCCATCCTTGATTTCATTCTTTTTATATCCTATGTTTAATTTATTTTAATTGCATAATTGATTTTTATATATCTGTTTAACTGTAAAATTCTTGGTTGTATTGGAAATGAGGAACATCCTCAATGTATTTCTGAGAGTAAATAAAGGTATAAAAACATTTGCAACTGATTAATTTTTGGAGCCAACCCAATTCAAGATGGCTGCAATAGCTAACCTCTGTTGCCCAACGCAAAAAATGGCTGAAACTCTGTCAAGTTTTCAAATATTGACAAAAAAAGTTTTGTCATCAATTTGTAACTTTTGTCTGGAAACTTTAAAACCACAACTCGCCATATGTCTTAGAACCATGTCTGTCATTTTTAATATGTTGTCATAACTCTCTTCGGCAACCAAAATGTCATCGACATACATCAACAACAATATCGTTGGAGGCAAAGTCAACTCCTGTAGTTTTTGTCTCAGAATGTGGTTAAATAAAGATGGTGAATCTACAAACCCCTGTGGTAGTCTASTGAACYRRTATTGTTGTGACTTGAATGTAAATGCAAAAATGCTCTGACTCAATGTGCAGTGGCACTGAAAAATATGCATTGCTCAAATCTACATCTACGCAGCTKAAAAACCTATGTTCTGGTTTTATTGCATTTAACATGATGTAAGGATTTGGTGTTTCATAACATGTAGATTCCACAACTTTATTTATTGGTCGYAAATCCTGCACAAGACGAAATTCAATCTTGTTTGCTTTTGGCACTGGACAGATGGCCGTGTTCCACGCAGACGAAGTTGGTACCAAGACGCCATTTTCTATCAATCCCATGATAGTTTTTTCACACCCTTGAACCTGTTCAGGCCTTAAACGGTACTGCGGATGATAAATAGGAACCATAACYGGCTGTAAACAATTTTTACAGGGTCCACGTCCAGCATTCCCACATCTGTGTTTTTTTTGCCCATAATGTCACAGGTAACTGCTCTAACAGTTTTGCTGCTTCTGGATGGTCTAGATTCTCTTTCTCATGTGTCCTAATTACCCAGTTTTTCTCAAGAATAAGAGATGTGACTGAAGTGTATTTTATTCTGTATATGTCTGTTGAATGTGAATAACGCAAATCTGTGTTAATGTTCACCCAGTCATCCAGCATGAGGCAAGATCTGACCAGGTCCCAAAGACTTTCCCTCACAGCCCGCAGCCAGCTTCAAGGCAACATGAGGTGCAGAGCCAGAACTCAACACATACAGCTCTTTCAATGGTGATGACAGCTTCACTTCTGTTGCAACTCCGTCTGGTGCCACAAAAATGTCCCCCAGTTCCACCAGCAGGTTTTCACCAGTGTCATCACAATGTCTCTGAAGTTCAGCCCACAAAATGTCATAAGTTCCATCATCTGTCAGGGCACAGTTCATCGTGCAGTGCAGAGCATCAGCAGGCGTGTCATAATGTCTGAGAGAGTTAACCCATGGACCCCAGCTGGACATTGTTGTCCACAATGCCATGGCTTTACATTCAGGAACCAATCCCCACCATATA
>NW_013954065.1:47090-48136 GCF_001266775.1 Austrofundulus limnaeus
GTCAAGATTCTTGTGGGCCCCCATCGCTGGCTCCTGGCACCCCTATTGCATATGAAAACCACCCCTCTGTGCTGCCCCCCAGGACTGCTGACCTTTATGTGTTGCCAGTGCTGTATGTGGAAATGGTGGTGATGGATAATATTGAGGTGCAAATGCTGGACCTGCCCCCTGCTGTATGGGCACCCCAAACTTTGTYGGGCATTCATTAGCCCAGTGCCCCATCAGTCCACATAAAAAACACGCGTCCGTTTTGTAACCCTTTTTGAAAAATCTACCTCTACGACCCACTCTCGTCCCCCTTTCCCTGACAGGTGGGTATTGGTGACGCTGAAAATTTTGAGGCTGATTATTGTTCGGCCCCCCGCTCCCTGCATCAAAACCTCTTGCTGCGGCCCTCCATGAGACATGTCCACTAATTGAGGCATCTGAACTGCACTTTTTTCTTTTGTCTGGTTCGCTTTATCTCTCAGATCTTTCAGTTTAGCCTTAGCTAACTGTGCCTCCAAGGATCTCATTTCTTGTTGCTCAGCCTGTTTGTCCTTTACCTTTTTGTCAATAAAATGGACCACATGATCACTCCACAAGTCATAATCTAACCTGTCTAACCCCACAACACATTCCAGCTGCTTCCTGAAATGATCAGTCTGGGACTTTAATACTGCCGACTTGAACATTACMCAGCTASGCCTATCATAAACTGGATCCACACCAATTTTAGACCCCATAACTCTCTGACCCTCGCCAGATAAACTGACCCTCTTTCATCCTCTCGTRGCGGGATGTTATTCAACTCAACTGACTCCATGTTTACTGGAAACCTCTCTCTAATCCTAGGCCACAATGCATGTACCCACCTTTCTAAAGGTGTGCCATCTGGAACACCAAATGAAGCAACAGCTCCTTCGAGCTCTGTTAGCGCACCCCAGCTAGTGCACGCACAGTACACGTCTAAAATCACCCATCGTCGGAACCATACCAGAACATGCCTCTAAAAATGCCTTAATCCACAATGACCCTCCAGCACTCAAATCAGGTAACTTCTGTTT
>NW_013954065.1:48183-49347 GCF_001266775.1 Austrofundulus limnaeus
CTTCTGTTTAATCAGCTGTGTGTCCTGCATAGAAAATGGTTTGTAAGTGACAATGTTATGACCTGCCTCATTTGATGAAGTAACAATTGGAAACATTCCAACCCACGGCTTCTGATCCATACAAGAATGAATATTTGACCTAACCTTTCTCTCATCTCTGTGTTGTGACCACTGCGTCTGTCTATTATGTCGTACCCTGTTCCCCTGCATTGTAGAATCTGGTCTCATAACATGCACCTGCACATCTCCCTGCAAGCCTCCACTAGGTGGCGGTGGCCCATCATCCCACCACTCTGAGGCCTCTCTGCCTGCCACCTCATCCTGCAAACCCTCATTTCTATTGAGCCTTTGTGGATTTACAAATTTACTAATTGCAGTTTTTACACCATCTTCATCTTCCTGCGGGCATAATTCAAGCAAMCCTTTAACGACTGCGTAAGCAACATCTTGCGGCCATTTATCTTTCACTATCATGGTCCCAGTTCTGCGTGATGAAGATTTACTCGTGCCCTCTTCTGATTCATCCTCACCAAACAAAGGCATTTGTTTTTCAGCATCCGCTAACATGGTCACCACTTCCTTGTATGGACCTCTGTTGTCAGTTTTGTCTTTTTTCTGCTCAGTCTCAGTCACATCTGCTGCCACCTGGTGAGTCTGTTTTGTCTCAGAGGCTCCTCCATGAGAGTGCACCTCGTCAGTTGCGTCACAATGTGTAGTCTGAGCGTCTGTCAAATCTTTGTCAGATGTCAAGGTCTTGTTTTCACCCTCTTTGCTGGAGGTCAGAACGTCTGTCATTTTCCTAAACTTGCATCGCCAATATTTATACATTTTTTCTTTTTCATGAGCTATCTTAGCCTGTAAAACTGTTTTGACTTCATCTGTTTTTACGCCCTGTTGCCAAAAACRCTCTAATTTACAAACAATCCTCTGGACAGCTRCAGGTGTGGGTGCTGCTAACTCTAACTGCGAAAAATCACCTTCAGCTAGTAACACTTTGCACATCTGCACAAAAACATCTTTCTCTGTCCTCACATGTTTAGACTCTACATCTTCAAGGTAAATCTGAAGAGTACGATACAAGATCACACCCAGAGAACCTTCCTGAAAAGTATTCAAGTCCTCTATAAATTTATCAGACATTTTTATCAATGTATACACGTAACC
>NW_013954065.1:49359-51117 GCF_001266775.1 Austrofundulus limnaeus
GCACAGGAAATCTGGCGCAATGCCCAGCAGTTGACAACCCTGAAGCAGACAGCTCTAGTAGCAGTCTACCTCAGTACCCCCTGCTGTTGAACAATTCCCTGGACTGGTTACCATAAACTAAAAAAAAAAAAAAATCAAACCCAAAACTTGCTATACCCACCCACAGATGTCCCACAACATCCACTAGCGGTCACTTTTGTGTCAGACTTCTTAACTCAGAGTACTTTTACTCTAAATTAATACATGACACAGCCGTGTAAATGAACACCTGCTGAGTGGAGAACCAGCACGCACATTTTCACACACACAGTACAAGAGAGAAAAAGAAAAATTTTGATTCCTGGATTTTTCCCAATGACGCATGAAACCAGCCACCTATAAAAAGGATTTTTCTAATTTATTTTATTTACTACCATGCGTAAAACCCACCAGGCAATCTGACCTAACAATTCATGGATTTTTCCTTTAGTAAGGCCTAACGAAAAAAAGGCCCCCTCGCCACAACGCAATTGTTTAGTCTACCCCACCCGTCCAGTTAGCCTTGTACAGATAGCTCACCATGGGATTTCGGAAATGCACTGAAAACGGCCTAAGAAGGAACCTTTAAAGAGCTCTATTATTGTATGACATTAAACCCCCAGCAGACCAATATGTTCAAACGTTTAAAAAACCGCTTCTTACCGCCCGCATTAGCTACGATTGTTTTGTCTGCGACCGATAAGCTAACAAGCTAACATTGCCACACCGGTTCACAGGCTTAGCATAGCAATGCTAACACAAAAGCTAACAATTAGCGAGTCTGTTTCAATGCTCCGACACACAGGTCATAACGTAGAAACACCGATCATCGCACAATCCCGTTTTACTAAAAATCTGGAAAGCAAAAATATTTTGCTCACCTGTTTATTGGCGCCAAGGACGTGTGTCGATGCGGTAGTSCCCACGACCGGCCCTGTCCGCTGAACCAGCGCTAACACAGCCCCGCTGTCAAGTTGACCACAGCCAAACGTCAGGTGTCACCAAACTGTAAGAAATACGTGTTTAATATCGGCTGAAGTCAGATGAAAACACAAATGTTAAATAAATTGATCTGTGATAGRAATAAATGTCATTCAACACCAGAATTCTGGATCTGAGTGAGGTTTATTTGTCACCGGCTAACAAGCGAAACCACACTGAATGAAAAAAAGGAAGTGCATGTTTTTATACACGATTCTTCAATGCCTGAGTTCGCCCCCTACTGACCTACGGCTGAATCACAGGCATTCAGACAAAAACTTCAATCTAATGGTTTAAAACAGTTCACTTATGTGTTGTTATAATTCGGACATGTATCTACTCTATTTCAATTAACACATAATAGATCAAACATTATACAAGAAAAAAGGAAACCCTAATACTCTGGAGTTGTTTTCTAACATCAGTACTAATCTATAAACTATAAATTTCTTCATACTGATTTAATTGAGACTGAATGGTAATAAAGTTACAGTTTTCTCTTCTCTTTCCTGGGTTAGAATTCTTAACCAAATTAATAGAAGTGGTGCCTCCGAGGAATATAATTTATGAAATTTAATAATCCACAAATTATCATAAATGCCCAAAACCCCTACACAACTAAGGTTAGTTAAAGCAGTGTTTCCCAAAGTTGGGGTCGGGACCCAAAGTGGGGTCCCAAAACATCAAGGTGGGATCCTGAAAAGATTTTAGGAATTAATTATATTTGTGCCTTATTTGTTACAAAGGAGTGAGGTTAGT
>NW_013954065.1:52318-55747 GCF_001266775.1 Austrofundulus limnaeus
AACCCGACCCCGGATAGGAGGAAGAAAATGGATGGATGGATGGATGGATGGATGGATGGATGGATGTTGAATGCCCGCCCTTGTCAGTATGCATCAGCCAACAAATTCAACAAGTGGAACCAAAGCAGAATCACTCCAACATGCATTAAAGACTCAACATAAGAGATTTAGATAAGAGATTTAAGAGATTTGATTTTGAAAACTCAAAACCAGACTTTAAATCAATCTCATAACACTAAAAGCAGTGAATACTTTCTCAGTGTGTCGCGTGTGACACACAATAATCAATACTAGACAAAAGTTTACAATTTCAAAATATACCCTGTATTTCAAAAAATTCAGAGATAAATCACAGATGTCTACAGATAGTTACATGCCTTAGAATTCTTTTTTACATCAACTACAGTGAATTTGACGTCCTTTATCCACGATCTACTGATCCACTCAGAACCTCTAATTACTCTATAGAATAAACTCACTATTCTATTAAAAAGGGGAGGATTTATAAGAAAAAGATAAAAGTTGATATCAGTCTTGAATCGACGAAATTTATAACCTTAGAACAGCTGGGTTGAGGGGCTTTGTGCAGCTCACCACATAGACATAGAGAGAGACGATTACCTTACTGGGAGATATGAAGTAGTTGTCTTAAGGGTACTTAACGGGCGTCCGGACTTGGCACGATATCCTGTTTACAAGGCCCTGTTAGCTGTTAAGTCCCGGGATCGCCTTGTTTCACCGGAGGTACCTCTTCCAGAAAGTTCCACTTTCAGTGAGACATGACAAATGCTCCCTCGTGCTGATAAATCCRGCCGTGTCAAAGTTATAAAATGAATCGATGTCAAAAACTTCAACCGAACTCAAGTCCTTTTCTGATAAAACTCTGTTAAAGGTTGAAAAAAAATGAAACTACAAAAAGGAATAAACTAATAGGATAGAAAAATGCTTCTCTCCCTTAAGGAGGGTCTGAACTTAACTTCTTCTCTCGACTTGCGGCTTCTAAAACTCTACTCCAACTGAAAAAAATGCTAAAACCAATTCAATTTGAATGTGTAAACAAAGGCTTCTGATTGGCTCAGAAACGTCCTYGTGGGTGGGACTTGGCTTTCGCGGACCAAKCAGAGAATCTGCAGACCTCATGTTCTAAGTGAAGAATCGATAGTTTTGTTTATCAAACTCTGAGTGGATCAGGTTTCTGACAAACGTTATGATTATAGCATTAATTAAATCAGGACAAAACATAATCTCTTTTTTGACAATTCAAGTACTGTTCCACAGAATCAAATCAGTTACATCATGATTAGTTACGCGTAATGTCCACAAGGAGGCGCTGTTCGATCACGAATGAAGTTGTTGGAATGTCTTTGATGTTTCATCTGCCCATTCATCTAAGCAGCCCTCTGTCCTGTCGCAGCTAGAAGCTGATTGCAGTCTTGGCTTAGGAGTCACGAAGTCTGTCCTAGTGGTGTCCCAAATGGACATCAAGGCATTGTTTCTTTATAGTCTTGTGGTCACAACAGTCATTCGGAACAGTTCAAAGAGTGGGTGTAAGAATTTAATCAAGGAATCAGTGTCTCTGTTTTTCGTTTACATGATATAGGACATTTGGAAGCAAATGGAGATAACATAAAAGCCATTGTCTCTCTTCCTAAGTATCTGAATGTAATTAACAGGAGGGGTTGAGTTTCAACAGTTCCCTTGAAGACAAGTCCAGTTCAGGAATGTTTGTGCTACAGGATGTTGGTTTAGGTAAAGCTTCTCTGCATTGATTACAAGTTGACCAGAACACAGCAGCTCGTCTGTTAACAGGAACTAAAAAACACCAACACATATCCTCAGTTCTGGCTTCTCTCCATTGGCTTCCTGTTCATTTTATTGCTTCMTTTTAAAGCTTTAAAAGGTCTGGCCATATCCTACCTGTGTGATCTCATTAACATCCACACTTCAGTCATCCAACCAGTTTCTCTTAATGTTCCTAGATCAAGGCTAAAGTTTAGAGGTGATARGGCCTTTGCAGTTTCTGCCCCAAACCTTTGGGATGGTTTACCTCAGCATTCAGACTGTAGAGACTTTTAAATCTCTGCTTAAATCTTATTTTTACTCCCTGGCCTTTCATTCTGGTAGAGTTTGAGATTCTTTTAAAGATAATGTTTTTTCTCTATTTTAAATTTATCTTATTGTTTACATTTATGTATTGCTCTGTTTCATTCTTTTTGAATTGTGAAACACTTTGTTCAACTTTTGTTGTTTTTATGTGCTATATAAATTGACATTGACAATAAATCAGATTAAACATTTTCTGTTGGTTGTAGTAAAAAGGGATGATTTAAACCAAAAATTTTTTTTGATTCCAGCAACTACTGATACAAATGTTATTGAACATCGCTCTTTCAGTTTCTACTCTCGGTCCTACCTCAGTCTCTTSTGCTATGTCCTGTAACAGTCACACCCACTGGTGACAACAGGCAAATAACCAAACAGAACTAATGCAGTCAGAAGTTTACGTACATCTTTTTAGTATTATTTAGCATTGCTTTTAAGCTCTTAAGTTGTGGGTATACTTCCACAAGTTTATCTTAGTAGTTTGATGGAATTTTGTCCCGTTCTCCCTGACAGCACTGGTGGAACTGACTCAGATTTTTAGGCTGCTCTGCTCACACACCTTCGCAGCTCTGACCATAAACTTTAGGGTTGATACATACACCCAAGGATGAACCAGAGTTGTGGAGGTCAACTATTTTCTTCCTGATTTGTTGGTTGATTTATTTTTGATTTTTCCTGGGGTCTCACAAAAAGAAGCGGTGCTTGAGATGAACCTTAAAATGTGTCCACAGAGGTGTCTGTAATTACTCTAATGTTGTCAGCTAATTTATCAAAGTTTCCAAAGCCATGATATCACCATCATCTGGACTATCGCAGTATGCTTCAATGTAAAATAGTCAGTTTATGTTGAAGTTCACATCTCCTCCTGTGTGGTCTCTCACTTAGGAGTCATTTGAGTGCCTTATTTTTTGTCTGGATTCTCATTGTGTGTATAAACTGCTCTTTATAGAAAACCTTCAATCACATAGCTCACAGCTAAATGGTTTTTGCCCTGTGTGGATTCTTTCCTGTGTGGGTTCTTGTGTGTTTGTTTAAACTATACTTAGTAGTAAAACTCTGATCACACATTTCACAACTGAATGGCTTCTCTCCTGTGTGGATTCTCATGTGTTTGTTTAAATTACCCCTTTCAGTAAACCTTCGATCACACAGCTCACAACAAAACGGCTTCTCTCCTGTGTGGATTCTCATGTGTGTGTTTAAAAGCCACTTTGTGGTAAACCTTCGATCACACAGCTCACAACAAAATGGCTTCTCTCCTGTGTGGATTCTCATGTGTGTGTTTAAAAGCCACTTTGTGATAAACCTTCGATCACAAACCTCACA
>NW_013954065.1:56516-57610 GCF_001266775.1 Austrofundulus limnaeus
GCTGGTGGCATCAGTCTCCTCCTTCACATTGAGCTGCTCTGCTCCCAGACTGATGCACAGTTCCTCCTCTTCCTCTTTTATGTGGAGGTGTTCTTGGTCCTGCTGGTCCACATCAGGCTTCTGTTCTTCAGGATCTTCTTCTTTAATCAGCACCTGAACCCATTCAGGAACCACTGAAACACATGAACAGAACATTAAGGACAACTGTAGCTTTATATTCACAAACACATCTGGACTGCTCAGGTCACACACTTGTTTTTTAGCCAAACAGGTTTTAGGAGCTAAACTGGAACCAGAGCTCACTTAACACCAGCTCTTTTCTTTCTTAACACTGTAAGCTGGGGTTTTAACACAAAAACCCAAAACACAGCACAAACTCAACTCTTTGGGTTTGAATACTAACATGTTTCCAGGTGTCAAGAAGCCTGRCTACACCAACCATCCCAAGAGWTGGAATCAGGCCAGCAGAGCCTCCCTTTCACCCCCCAACAGAGAGAAGGACGCGACAGGAAGAGGAGCCACAAGAGGGACCGAGATGCAGGGCCAAGGGATAAGAAAATCAAGAAAAGGAGTGATAAATATTAATGATGATCAATTTTAATGCTGGCAAATAAATAACATGAGTAATAAWTATATGCTTAATTGCAAAGTATGATTTAACTAATGTACTGTAATAATCAATATTTTTTTAATTGTAAGATGGTGATTTAGGAAGAAGTGATATTGTGTGAAGGAAGGGTGTGTGTGTGCTATTTTGAACAGTAGAAAAGACAGACAGTACTTCTGCAAAATAGAAATAGCAGAAGTAGGGTTTTTCTGGAATGTCCCAGAGGCCTTGTCGTGAAAAACAAAGTGGTTTTGAGACACCACAAAAAGTCCCTAACAGTTCTATTACCAGATACAGGACGATTACTTCATTCTGGGAAGTACTGAAAAGCCCGTGATGGAAATTCCCAACCTTGCCACAGAATGGTAAGAAGGGGGGTAAGCGGGCCCAAAGACAGTATAACAAAGGAGCAGTTCAACAGTGATCTTCGTCTTCTGGCCCCGACTGGAGAAGAGGCAGCAACGAAGGCGAGGACAGCCCAAGAAGA
>NW_013954065.1:58610-64556 GCF_001266775.1 Austrofundulus limnaeus
CACAGCAACCGCAGGGTAAATAGCTGCAATCGTCGAGACCTCATCCCGGTCCTGTAACGCGTGCAGGAGGCTTTGAGATCGACAACTCCAATCAAGACAAAGAAGCACAATGGCTGCTAAAGCCGTACCGAAGGAGAAAAGAGCGGGGACCTCACAAGAAGTGACCCCCAACCCAGGGATCAGACAAGCCCTGCCATGCATAGTTATGCTCTATGGCAGGGGAACCAAGGAATGGCACCCCACCGCTACGGAGCTCTTCATGTCACATTCCACAAAGACAGACCCAGTGCAAGCCCTGGCTGAACTGGAAGACCACATGACCAAGAACACATTCTTCTACGGGCCTACCCTGGTGGATGGAGCCATGCTAGCCATGGTGCTGCATCCAACAGAGACTAAAAAGAAGGCCCAAAAGGAGAAACAGGTCAGGTGGTGGCTGACAACAGTGAAAGGATGGAAAACCGACGTGGTGAAGCTGGTAAGCCCATCGGCAGAGTATGACCCCCTGGTAAAATTGGTTGCCAGATAACAGTTCATCAGCTGCAGGGTGGCCGATCCAGCATCCAAAACTGAAAAGAAATATAAGTGTCTGGAGCAACCCTTGKATGATCTCAGGTTATGGAAGAACATGTTGATGTACAAGGACAGAAATGGATATGAGAACGAGAATAGTGTGGTCGGAGATCCCGACAATATCACTGACTACGAGGAATCAGGTGCGGAGACTGATGATGAGTATGAGGAGGAAAAACAAAATGAAGAAGATACTTTTGATGAGAAAGAAGGTGATGATGATCAATCCCACTTTCAGAAAGAAATAGAGGAATTGACTCAGGCTTTGAACGACAAAGACTTATTTGGGTCAAACCCCTGATTCAGAGCCAAAAAAAGATGGAAACCGGAACACTGTGAAGGCTTTGACCGAATAGTTTGAAAACACCACCATCACTGAAGGCAACAAAAAACATCGGAAATGTGACCGCAAACGGCGTCAAATAGAACCAGGGACACCGAGACGAGGCCCGCTAGGCCCTCTCTCTGAGGAAACCCTGAAGATTTGAATGCAGAATGGTATAGTCCTGCATCAAACTGTGGGAGATCCATGGGCCATCTCAAGTGATGGACTGCTGATATTCACCGACCATAACTACAAAAGTTACAATGGAAAATTCAGGAAAGCCCTAATAAAAATGCGGGGTATGAATACCAGAAGGAGGTAAGGGAGTTAAGAGAAACCCACAAGAAAGATCCAGACTGGCCCCAAATGACTAGTGGAGCAGGATTGGCCCACTATGGAATCATCCACGTCCCAGTACCAGCGTATAAGAAAGGCGATGTCATGGAAAACTATGTCCGTCTAATGATGAAAAAATTGGAACGAGGATTGTATCATACAATAATACATCAAGGACCGAGGAGAGTCGTCATGAGCACCTGTGGTTTGAGGTCTGGAGATCTGCCATGGGACATGGCAGAAAAGGTGGCAGTGAGAGGCTCAGCGCACTTCGCTCAGAACCTCAATGTACCCACAGACCTGAAAGAGATCTTTGTGGTCACAGCTGAAAAGTTGAAAAATGAAAGACTGAATAAAGCCATGCCAATGATACCCATAAAAGCTGAGCCCAAGCGGGAGGAGGAAAAAAAGACCCTATTCAAAGAGACCCCCCATCAAAGATACCCCGCCGAAAAAGACTGAACAGGGTTTCAAAGCTTCGGACACAGAAAAAGAAAAACCAATGGAAAAACCTGTGTGCAGCACCCAAAACAAGAGGACATTGAATAACTCGATTTGGTCAGAGRAGGAAAAACAGGACCTAATTCGACACTTCAACAGGTGGGACCCCAGCTCTGAAAACGAGAGCTCAGAAGAGGAAGAACCGCCGAACCCTCCTCGGCCTGTTGAGCGTCCACAAACCCCCGTACCCCCTGAAAGCTCAGAAGAAGACAACGCTGAGTCCAGCATGGGGTCTGCTGCAGCACAAGGTCAAGGTACCCCTAAACAACCAAGGGTCGGACAAAGAAAAGGAGAAAAGAAACAGGTGGAACTGGTGGATGTCCTCAGGGTGTCAAAGAATGGTACGAGAACCCAGGTGGGGACCAATCCAGACCAGTGATGGAAGAAGAACCTATGTGCCTGAAGCAGACCAGAGGGATTTCCCAATACCCCCAGCATGGGCTGAAAAGATGGAGGAACAACTGGAAATAAAGGTAAAGGCCAAAGTGGGGGAATGGGCTAACATAATAATGATGCCATCTTATCCCACTCTAGCTGCACATAAAAGATTGAAAGCTAACGTCAGGCAAGCATGTGGCCATAGCCCATGATGTGATGCTGAAAAAGATGAAAAGAGCAGCAAACAAGTTCGTGAGGGACATGATGTATGAAGAGGAGGATGGGATGCTTTCGGACGAACCAGTACCGCCAATAACGGCCGCAGGTGAAAWGGACTTATCAGGAGGACAGGAGTGGAAATCAATCAAAGATTTGAGCACCAACGCAGATGAGTTCCGTGAGTATAAGAAAATARAAACCCTGGTAAAAGAACCAGGTGCCGGCGAAGGAAAAGAGGGCCATCTAAAAGACGCCTGGCCCCTCATCGTGAACTCCACTGACTGCGAGGCCGCAAAGCGCCTGTGGCTGAGTCATATCACAGGCATGATAAGAATGGTAAGAAGGGGGGTGAGCGGGCCCAAAGACAGTATAAAAAAGGAGCAGTTCAGCAGTGATCTTCGTCTTCTGGCCCCGACTGGAGAAGAGCCAGCAAAGAAGGGGAGGACAGCCCAAGAAAAGGAGCAAGCAGATCCGAAGGACATCTCACCTGGGACACGCTGGCACACTTCTCTCCAGCGATCTACGGACCGAAGACCAGACCAACCCAGCCCAGCTCTGAGAAGTCCTTTTTAGGCAACAATCTGACGCTTCTCATGGAGGTAATGCCGACACTGCTCCAACCTGTCCTGCCATCCCAAATTAACAGAACATGCCACACCACCTAGTCATAAAGTTAGGTCAGCGCATTAGAGCTTTTTATTTTTATCACCATCAGTTATTATTCAATATTCTTAATTTGTATAATCAAATGTGGCTTTTCTTGCAGATTCCTATTAAACTGCTTACAGCATCATAAAGACAATTTCATGACTGGACATTGATTTTTAAAGTTTTCTTTAAAGTTTTTCTCTAATTGCATGAGAGTGTTGTTACTTCAAAGCAACAAGGTGTTAACATATTAATGAGTATGTGTGCTTTGGAGCCAAGAGGTAATGAAATGAGGTCATAAAATAATAAGTTCATTTTTTATGGTTATTAGCCTGGGGAGATAGGATAACTTCCCTTAACAGTTCCCTTGAGACCTGCTGTACAGGTCACTAAACATCATCTCGGTCACAGTAAGAAGTGCACATCCTAAGAGGGAGCGRCTGCCAGGAACAGTGGTGACCGGCAGCTCGAGGTGTCCTAAGCTACTACGTTGATTCAGAGGCCGGGGTTCACGAAGGGAGTGACCACTGGAAGGAAGGCAGCTAGAAGACCGAGCTAAAGGCTCGGTCTCTAGCTGTAAGGCTGTAAGTCCGGTCCATCGCCTCCAAACCAARAGGGAGACATTGTCTCCTCTCAAAGACCCATCGGTGTCCTTGTGGGTAAACTGGGGGAGGAGCCACACAGGAAAACACAGGATTAGATCAAGGGCCAATTACACACAATCAAATTTATACAGCCAGGATATCAGCTGTAAGTAGGCTTACCAGGTATCAAAACTACTCACAATAAGTTAGGGATATTTGGCTTTTGGGTTAAATTTCAGGACGAGCCTAAAATGCATTTAAACCTTTACAGGTGAACTTAATGTGGCATTTTCTAAGCTTTTGAATGCATCTATCCAACTCTTAAATATTTCAGTTCTTATTGCACAAGTTGCTGTTTTCTAACGAGGAGCTTAACGGCAAAATTTACAACAGGTGTTTGATCCTTGAATCAACCAATAAATGTCCTGGTTCAATTAGAGCTGGTGTTTAAACAGTCATCCCCATCATGCTGTTCACATTTTGACAAGATGAGACCAAGACGACGCCTAACAATGGATCAACAGTACCTTGCCATTGGGATGCTTCAAACAGGACGTTCTCAGATGGACGTGGCCACTGAGCATAGAGTGTCACAGAGTGTCATCAGCAGGTTGCAACAGAGATACCGAGAGACTGGAAGAGTCACAGAAAGGTGTAGAAGTGGATGTCCTTTGACCACATCCCATGCTGATGACCGCTACATTGTGAACAATGCCCTGAGAAACCGGATGATGAATGCCACTCAGGCACAGTTAAGGGATGTGAGGCACCCAAGTGTCACGTCAGACCATTTGAAACCAGTTACATCAGCATGGTCTGTGTGCTAGACGACCTACAAAGGTACCTGACCACACCACCAGGCACAGGCGTCATCGTCTTGCATGGGCCAGGGAGCATTTATGCTGAACGACGGACCAGTGGGCCTCAGTGCTATTCTCTGATGAAAGTAGATTCACAATGAGAAGAAATTATGGTCGCCAGCGATGTTGGAGACAACAAGGAGAGCCCTATGCATCAGCCACTGTTGTCACCAGACAAGCTTTTGGTAGTGGCGATGTTACAGTGTGTGGGCAGGTGTCTCCAGTCGGTACAGAACTGCCCTACACTTTGAGAATGCTACAGTGACAAGCCCATACTACCTGAATAACATCATTAATCCAGTGATTGTGCCCCTACATGAACAACACAGGCCTGATTTCATCTTCATGGACGACAATGCTCCAGCTCATCGAGGTCACGTCATCAGGGAACAGCTGTTGGAGACTAGTGTACCTCAAAATGGAATGGCCTGCACTTTCTCCAGACCTGAATCCCATTGAAAGCCTGTGGGATCAGCTGAGTTGCCATGTAGAGGCTCGAAACTCTGCACCCCAGAACCTGAATGATCTGAGGGCTGCCCTTCAAGAAGAGTGGGATACCATGCCCCAGCAGGCAATAAGTCGACTTGTGAACAGCATGAGACGTCGTTGTCAAGCTGTAATTGATGCTCAAAGGCACATGACGAGTTATTGAGACGTTCAAATTTTTTGTTGTGGTGTACCCACTATTGTTAATTTTTGTTTCAATAAAATGTTTGAGATGAGGATTGTCCTACTTTCATGATATATCACTGCAGCGTGAACTTTATGTTTTCCATATAATTCACCTGAAAGCCAAATATCCCTAATATTTTGTGAGTAGTGTATGACAACTGTATATAAAAAATTATGGCTCTATGTGTCGCATGAAGTGAAGTGCCAAATTTCCACAAGGTAGTGTAATTAAATCATGMGTTGCAGTCCTCAGTCTACCTGTAACACACAAGTCTAAAACTGCACATTATTATTCTCACAGTTCAAAGGAGGAGAAAAAACCCTCCAGACTGCTGCTTGACACAGAGACTTCCTGTGCAGCTGGGGTGGCAGCACATTTATCTGGTTTTAAGTGAGAAATAAGGAGTTTGCCCAGTTCTCTCTACTTTTATCCATGGTATATCCAGGTTTCATTTGGGTTAGAGTTCCTACTCGAACAGCCTGGCCCAAAAACCTCACCACCCAGAAACCCTGGATTCGTGACAGCACTCCTCTTGAGATTTTTAACTGTTCACTGACTGGGATAATTTTTAGGAGTCTGGAAGTAAACTCCAGCGGTACAGGGCTCTCAAGTGTCACGCATTGAGAGTGACACACATGCATCTGAGGGTCTGACACGCTTTCACGCCACACCCCATCTTTCTCGCTTTGAGAACTGACTAACGCCAAAAACTCAACTCCGGTCCAGTTTATCATTATAAAAATACAAGTATTGATATACACTCACCGGCCACTTTATTAGGTACACCTGTCCAACTGCTCGTTAACACTTAATTTCTAATCAGCCAATCACATGGCGGCAACTCAGTGC
>NW_013954065.1:65556-67646 GCF_001266775.1 Austrofundulus limnaeus
GAATTAGACATCTGACTTCTTTTCCAGTGTTAATGAGCTGTTTATAATCTTCATTATTACAGATTTTCTTTTCATGCAGATAAAGCAGTACAAGATGGATGGATGGACGGACGGATGGAYGGATGGACGGACGAATGGACGGATGGATGTTTCTTATAAGTCTTGTCTCAGTTACAGCATAGGTCATAATATAACCCTTTAGTCATTGAAAAAATGTGTAAAATAAGGAATGGAAACTTTAATGCAATGCAAAATGTGTGTGATAATTGAAGAGGAGTTTTCTTACAGTTCATCTGTGAAAAAAGGGTAACTTTTTCAGGTAGTCAGTAAAAAGGAGTGTGTTTTCAAGGCTATGTCAGTGAAAAGGGTATAGTTTTCACAAAGTCCTTGGTCAGTGTTTAGGGGTGGGGTTCAGAAARTCATGAATGAGGATGGCGCTATGTAGTTAACATAGAGTCCCGGGGTGTGGTCAAAAAGCGGTCCCTGGGGGGCAGTGAGACCCAACTTTTTTTCTGTTTACATGCATTTTTTGAAAGAGTGGACCCTAGAAGTTCAGTGTGTGTGTGTGTGTGTGGGGGGGGTGCACACGGTGAGCCACCCTAGCCCATGGACTAAAAAGAGTCACCGTGCTTTGGACATACTAGAGACTTCTGCTGAGGAGACCGGGRGGTGGGGGTGGAGTAAACTAGGGGTATCCCGATCCGATATTGATATTGGATATCGGTCCAATATCAGCCAAAAAATGAGTATTGCATTTTATCAGCCTGCATAAAAAATATCCAATATAAGCGCTTCGATATTAGCAGTTCAATCCAGCAGTTCACTGACTCCGCTCCAGTGTTTCTATCCAGCAGTGCTTGGATCCAGCATGCAGAGCTCACATGATCACAACAACATACTGCGCTAACAAGTTAGCAAGAATGTCGGCAGAACTTTTTATTTTCATCAGAAACAGAGTTGCAGCTAAGTGCAAAGTTGTCATGCATAAGTTTTCCAAGGGGGAACACAGAACCATGAACGTTTTAAACTGGAGCTACAACTACTCTCCACCCAGCTTTGTGGTTCGGCTCGGTTCAGCCTCGGTCCAGTGACCGCACACAGCYRCGCTGTTTCAGAACCTCCTCTCTGGTCCGGTCGGTGGTTCTAAGCTGGCAGAAGCGAGGACAGCACACTTACAGTTTTGACATCCCGTGGATTAGCTCTGGGATTGATTGACAGAAGAAAGGAGAGCGCAGCGATAAAAAAATGCTCCTTGCAGGAGCGAGAGACTAATCTCCACATGATGCTCAGAAAATGCAGCAGTAAGAAAGGTAGCTATCAATTTAAATAACTGACTAATTCTTGCTATTTATTTTTTGCTCTTGTTATTAGAGTGATGTTTAATCTGTTTACACACTTGTTTGAGTGAAGATTACCTTATTTTTCGGACTATAAGCCACGACTTTTTTCCTGAACTTTGAACCATGCAGCTTATAGTCCGGTGCAGCTTNCCAGCCTGGAGAAGCACTGTGATCATCTCTACAAAAATGACCCTGTAAGTGGAAAAAAAAAAAAAAAAAAAACTAAACACTGTCTGTTGTATTGTAAAATAATCAAAATGTACACTTCACCTTTTGTAGAATCTTGTTCATTTGTTACAATAAACAACATTTTTTTGTTTTCTAGGTGTCAATGGTTGGTGCAATTCCACGTTTGATTTTTGCCATGAAGATTATTCACAGGATTTCCCCCCACTACGGCACATCAGAAAAAATCACATTGCTTTTTGGCAAGGTACTGTATTTTGATTACTGTCTTGCATAACATGTCTGTGTTTATATAAATTAGATAAAATATATAAATGTATCAGATGTGTGAAATGAGGGACAAAACATGTCTGCAGGATAAAGTATGGAATTTGAGTAAAATATACACAAAATATTATTTCTTCAACTAACTGGAAAAACACACCTGAGCAGTGTCAGCATAACAATGTATTCTTTCATGATATTTGATTAATATTTTTGATTTTAAATTATGTAGAATGTGGACGGTGTCTGTAAAAACCCTTGTCCTGGACCATAACTAAAGATATTACAGTAGTTAAAAAC
>NW_013954065.1:69714-70166 GCF_001266775.1 Austrofundulus limnaeus
ATGGAGCAGGATTTGGTTTTCAGGTTAGACGGGTATAAAATGAAGCTAAAAACAAATCTGAACAACTTAATGAATCATATGTCAAAGATAAACTCATTGACTGTTGTGTTTTGTCATTTCAGATATGTATGATGATGATGTATGAATGTATGATTTGAAATACAGAATAAGAAAAATGTTTTTTCATGCATCTATTTTATTTATTTATTTTGTTTTTATTGAACAAAATGAAACAACATTTAAAGATTTGCCCTCAAAGGCAAATATTACATTAAAATGTATTTGCCTTAATTACAGGCTTTACAGTGTTTGTGAAATTAGAGCTCAAAAACAAAACAAATTTTCCACTTTTGCATTTTTACAGCTGTGTTCATAATGATCAATTTCTTGAACTCATAATTCACAACTCACTTTATACGTGCAGGTAACAAACCAGATGATCACTGCTTGTA
>NW_013954065.1:72995-73349 GCF_001266775.1 Austrofundulus limnaeus
CGTCAAAACAGCAACGTCATTACGTCAAGACGTATCTACGTCACCGAACGTGATTTCTCCCGAGGGAGGGGTGAGACGTCAGAGGTTCTTTTCAAAGCTGTGCTACAGTCGACATCTGCTGGTTTTTCGCTGTAATTACACTCAGAAAAGCTGAAATTGTTTTATTTGCTCTTAAAAACGGAGAATTAGCTCAAAATGTGTGTGTGTTTATATCTCATTGCATGATTTAAGATGTGATGTTTCATTTCAACATTTATTCTAAATTTCCTTTTTAATCTTGATGAACTTCCAGAGCTTGGTTGATGTATTTTGAACACTGTTATGGACTAATTATTTCTGTGTCACCTTGACACT
>NW_013954065.1:74349-74600 GCF_001266775.1 Austrofundulus limnaeus
AAAGAAATTAAAAAAAATTCCTGTATCTGCATCGGGAACCTCACCAAACTTTAAAGATTTGTTCCTTTGGCTAATCCCCACATGTGGTAAAAATGCCATGACTGTCCGTCCACAGGTTCTTGAGTAATTTTGTCCTCAGGCAGAACGACAGCCGGACAGACATTCACAACTGAAAACATTACCTCCTTGGCGGAGGTAATGAGGTAGTAAAACTGATGATCCCAATATGTATGGCATGCATAAATCAGGGT
>NW_013954066.1:0-263 GCF_001266775.1 Austrofundulus limnaeus
TGGTACAGCTGCATCATGGACATTAAAGCCAAATGAAAACCTGAAAGAACTCCGAGGGGGGCACGGAGCAACCAAAAGACATTTTTCTCAGAATGTGACGTAGATGGACAATCTGTGTGTGGAATAACTGCTCTCTCCTGTTTGCAGGGGGAAGAACTGCTGACTCTGTGCTGTGTGTGTGTGACATTCATAGATGATTTGATAAAGGAAAAGATTATGAAAGAAACGAACGACTTAATGGGGTAATAAGATTCACCATGTAC
>NW_013954066.1:5813-9878 GCF_001266775.1 Austrofundulus limnaeus
GTAGAATACGAAAACATTGGTGAATGCCACAAATTCTCCCTAAATCACTCGTACGCACAACTTAAGAACAAATCTGTGCGTACGAACGGTTCTTGCATGAGGCCCTTTGTTCCTTTAATGAGGGCAGTGCCTGACTGTTTACATGAGCTAAACAACAAAAAATATGTAATTTATTATAATTAGGTAACTTTAACAAATATCTGCAGATAAAAAGAGGGGGCAAGTAAGCTAAGTTCAAGCTACTTGCTAAAATGCTGCTAACAAGACTGAGGCTGTTCATTGCCAGATCTTACCAACAACATGGTGCAGTTAACACACAACTGAGTCAATCAATACAGACGACTAAAGTATTTTTGGAGCGCTGCAGATTAAAGTTATGTGACATTAAGCTCTTGCTCAAAAACAAATTCAAATACAACAGCATGAAACAGATACAACAGCATGAGCAATAAAGCTCACAGAAAGTATTCACGTTTTACACGGTGACTCTCAAGACATTAAACTACAATTGGCTGAGATTTTGACAGTATTCGTTCAGAAAATCAAGACTTACCAAACAACGAAGAGGCAATCCGTATCACGGGCATTTCTTTTGAATAAGACGACGGTTGATTCCCTCTTATCATGATCCAAAGCCCGCGAGAGACAAAATCATGTGAAGTAGTGTGAGATTTAACAGTCCAACGTTATTTCCTCACTTCAGTTGAAGGTGATGTGAACACATTCATGTACCTTCTTCACATGTTATGTAGTTTCTACATGATACAGTTACATTTACCTTTATAACACGAGACAATTATGTTAAATACACCCAGAATGCTTATATAGATCCAAAAGATGCCACGTCTCCTTTTTTCAGTGAAAACTGTTTTGAAATACTTTTGGGGATATTTGTTTTTTATGACTTTGTTCAAGTTATTTGTTACTGTTTCGTTATACAAAAAGAGATGTTTAAATGTCTACAATCATCATGGATGTTAATACATAATGGATTGATATTAGTTTTGCCATGAATGTGTTGTAATTGTGATAATAAACACACCAGCTGAGGGGATGTGTTTTGGACCCTGGTAAACTGAAGAACTCACAGAAATGTTTCTTGTTAAAACAGATTAAAGTGACTTCGACACCCATCACACCAGTCTCCTCCTTGACATGTGTAACACTACTTTGAGAAGTTTATGGAAGGAAACCTAAATGTTTGACCCATGCAGTTCAAATGCTATGCTGCCGAATACAAGGAAAATGTATGCAAACTTGTGACTTTGAATGAAGTAATATAAAATTATCTGAAAAACTCTAAATTTAGGCATGCAGCAAACAAAAATAATTCTGGGTATCTTAACTGACCTAAAACAAGAAAGTTTTTGTCAGAAAATTTGACAAAAATGGTTGTATTTCTAAAATGTTTGTACATTTCTGGTTTTCAGCCATAAATAAGGATGAAGTGGATCAAATTTAAACAATTATATTCCACTCTGACACACAGTACATTAGTGTATATCATGAACCCTTTCATGTTTTGTTTTTTTGCCACAGGAAGGGATGTTTCTGAAAAAAGGGATGATAAAGCTCACTTCAGGACACATGATGGCACTGTTGTACTGTGATTAAATTATCAAAACCACTGCACCAAGACTGCACAAAATCTGAAACCTCGGTCATCTCCTGATTTCTAACCCACCATGCTCCTTTCTTCCTCACTTTCTTCATCACCACATGCTTTAAACAGTCCCTCACGTTTAAGACTTCAATGTTTTTGATGCCCTTTAAGTTGGATGTTTTTTTATCTTACATGCACAGTAGCTAGATGAAAGTATGCAGATATTTGATGCCATAATACACTTCACCAATTACTAATAGGGTGTGGAAATGTTGTTACGGCAACATTAAGATGGAGAATGATCTTAAAGACCAATTTTGGACAGAAAAGTGTCCATCAGGAAAATATGGAATACAAAGTTAGGAGACAACAACTGTTTTAGAAATTGTTCATTTCTGCTGAATGCCACTGTTCTTCAAACCAAGCCACATTCACTATTTCATCTATTTGTTTCTGTATCCAGCTTTCACCTTTAGCCCTCCATTTTACATGACACTCACTCCTCTTCCTGTTTGATGAATTGTAGATTTTGAGAGCTTTTAATCCAGATAAGGGTCTGGCTCAGTCTGCATACTGTATAAATTTTGTTCTGAAGAGCAAACTAATTTACAAGGCACAGCAAGTTAGTGTTCACTCATTGCAATAAAGCTTTGTTTCTTCTAGGAAAATAACAGACTGGCTAATGAATCTGGACAAAATTTAGGAGTCTTGTTTGATTTTCCTCTGTAACACCTTTTTAATTTTCAGACATTTGTGTTGGTTTGTGAAGTTTATGAACTTTACAATATATCCTAATATGTGAAATTTTAGAAGTTTGAAAACAAAAGCCAAACACAAAGTAGAGGATTATTTTTTTTACTTTATTTATCAATTTTCACAGCATATCCTTTACAGCATTTAAGTTTTATACAGCACTGTCCACTTTAACATATAAAACCCTTACATGAAGCATACAAAAAAAAATCACACACAAAATAAAAGCTTAAATATACACGCACACAAAAAATAAAGACAAATGAAAATGCAAAAATCTGCTCATTTAACAGCTAACTAAAAGTAGCAGTAGTTTAGTTACGATGGGGTACTCATCTTGAATGTYTCCATGTATTGTAAAAATGGTTGCCATGCCTTGACAAATTTAGCAGTTGAACCTGCCAATGTACATCTCATCTTTTCCAAATGCAAAAACCTCATGAGCTCTGCAAGCCACTGTTCATGTGTAGGAGGGGCTTCCTGTTTCCCCCTCAGAAGTACCAAACGTCTTGCAATCAACGTAGCAAAAGCTACTGTATTTGAGTTATTTTTGGAAAGTAAAATATTTGAAGGTATGACTCCAAAAATTGCAGTTAGAGCAGAAGAGTCAAATTTAACATTGTATATTTCTGAGAATGTATTGAATATACAGTAGATGTCCAATGGGTATGAAGTTTTGAACACGCCCAGAAAGTGTGAATAAGGGAACCGACTTCTGACTTGCATCAGTTACACAAGAGATCAGTCCCTGGATAAAACTTAGCTAGCTTTTCTTTAGAGATATGCAACTGATGCAGGACTTTGAACTGAAGGAGCCCATGTCTAGTGCATATAGAAGGAGTGTACCCTATGAAGAATAGATTGCCAGAGCTCATCTGTTAATGTAACTGCAAGATCTTTCTCCCAATGTGATTTAATAATGGAAAGAGAAGGAGATTGTAGATCTAACAGTGTAGTATAGATCTCTTTAATTACCCCTCTTTTATGAATGTTTATACCTATGATGTTATCAAGAGCTGTTTCCTCAGGTAATTCAGGAAATGAGGGACATCCATTCTTCACATAATGCCGCAGTTGCAAACAGTGGAAAAAATGTGCATGTGGGATATTAAACTGTTCTRTGAGTTGTGTAAACGATGCAAATATCCCATCAATGAAAAGGTGTTTAACTTTACTTAATCTGATAAGAATTGGCTTGGTTGGTTTGAACCCCAAGATGCAGGACTGGGTGAGGGTGGCAAAAAAGKTTTATTAAAACAAAACAAAAGAAGCTGACGTGGCAGCAAACAAGAATTAGGGATTAGGGCAGGAACAAGAACATGAACATCAAATCGAGAGCAAGAGAACAAGGAACAAGGAACAAAAAACAGCAAACAAGGATCTGACACCAGACAGAGAGAAGACAGGACTTAAATACGCTGACAACTAATGGAAGAACTGAGAACACCTGGTGAGAAACACAAGGGTGACTAATCAGACAAATAAGGGGCAGCTGGGGTGAGGCACACTGGGGAACATAGAAACACTAGGAAACCGAGGTGAAAACTGACAAATCATGACATAATCCATTTCTTTTCCAAATTTTAAAGGCAGAATCAGACATAGAAGGTGGGAACATACAGCGGGTAAAATAAGTATTGAACACGTCACCATTTTTCTCAGTAAATATATTACTAGAGGTGCTAATGACATGAAATTTTCACCAGATG
>NW_013954066.1:11320-16733 GCF_001266775.1 Austrofundulus limnaeus
CATCTGGTGAAAATTTCATGTCATTAGCACCTCTAGTAATATATTTACTGAGAAAAATGGTGACGTGTTCAATACTTATTTTACCCGCTGTATGATTTGAGCAGATAGGAGTTTTAATTGACATAAAATGTAGCCCATATCTTTTCCTACACTACACCCAGATCCTCAGAGTGTTATATAACAGAGGGTTGCATTTATAGGTACATACTTCTAAAGGGAGAGCGGAGGTCAGCAAAGCAGGTAGGTAGGCTAGTCTTGCCACAATTAGACGACTCAATGTGAAGCCAAGAAGGGGTATCTGTAGAGAAGTCACTAATCCAATATAGCATGTTTTGTGTATTTGCTGCCCAGTAATAAGACTGGAAATTTGGCAAAGCCAATCCACCCACAGGCCGAGGTCTCTGCATAAAATCTTCATGTATTCTGGGGAACTTACTATTCCAAAAAATAAATAAATAAAAACAGAAACATGTTTATCTAGTGTCACAAAGTTTTTCTTCGGGATATAACATGGAATGCACTGAAATAAATAAAGGAACTTGGGCAATATGTTCATTTTTACAGAACTGACACGGCCTGTTAACGATAGTGGCAAATTATTCCACCTTTGAAGATCTAATTTAGTATTCTCAAGAAGTGGTACGAAGTTCTTTTTAAAGAGATCTTTATATTTGCGAGTAATTTTGACCCCCAGGTAAGTCACATAATCTGATTTAACTTTGAAAGGAAAATTTATAAAAGAAATCTTCTTGGCTTTAGAGTTTATACTAAATAATTCACTTTTATGCAAATTTAATTTGTAACCCGAAATAGTGCCGAATTGTTCAAATATAGTAAGAGCATGGGGAAGAGAGCACAAAGGGTCCAAGATATACAGCAGGAGGTCATCAGCATATAAAGATATCTTGTGCTCCTGATCAGCTCTGTAGATACCCTTAACATTATCTTCTGCTCGCAACTTCATTGCCAACGGTTCAATTGCTAACGCAAATAAAAGAGGGGACAAAGGACACCCCTGTCTTGTCCAGCGGTTGAGTGGGAAGTAACAGGAATATAATGAATTTGTTCAAACACACGCCATAGGCAAGGAGTAAGGTACCTGAACCCAAGAAATGAATTTAGGGCCAAATACAAATTTATTTAACATGTAGAACAGATAGTCCCACTCCACCCAGTCAAAAGCCTTCTCAGCGTCAAGTGATAAGGCTATTTCAGGGGTTGCAGTTGATCCCGTGTGTAATATGTTAAAAAATCCACACAAGTTAAAAAAGCAGTGCCTTCCCTTTACAAATCCTGTTTGATCAGAAGAGATAATATAAGGTAAACATTGTTCTAGTCTCTGAGAGCCAGGATTTTAGACAATATTTTTAGATCCACATTTAACAGCGAAATTGGATGATATGATGAACACTCAAGTGGATCCTTATTTGGCTTCAATAATAAAGAAATAGTAGCTTGACGAAGTGTTGGATGAAGACATTGCCAGTTAAATGATTCAATAAACATATCTCGTAACAATGGAGAYAAACTATCTTTAAAGGTCTTGAAAAATTCAACTGGGTAGCCATCTGGTCCCGGAGACTTTGCATTCTGCATTGAGTTAATTGCCAATTTAATTTCTTCTACCATAATCTGTTCCTCCAGCTGATCCCTAAATGTAGAGTCTAAAGTTGGWATTGCCATCTTCTCAAAAAATTTGTCCAACAGTCCAGGCATTTTTAAAGATACAGATTCATAAAGGTTAGAGTAAAAGATTTTAAATCTCTAATTTATTTTTTGTGGATCTGTAGTGATCTGTCCAGATTGGGTTTTAATCTCAGGAATTAAATGTGCTGTTTCGGATCTACGGAGCTGATGAGCCAAAATCCTAGACGCTTTCTCCCCATGCTCATACCACATTCCTCTAGAGTGAAGAATCATACGTTCAGACTGTTCAGTGGAAATTAAATTAAACTCAGTTTGCAAGGTTAGTCTTTGTTTATACAAATCCGGAGATGGAGTTATAGAGTGCTGTTTGTCTAGTTGTGAAATCARATCTGTCAGTTCAGTTAAACGTTTTACCTTTTGTTTCTTAGTATGTGAGCAGTAGGATACAATGTCAATGTCAAAATGTCAATGTCAAATTTATTTATATAGCACTTTACAACATGCATAAAGCTGTACCAAAGTGCTGTACAAGAACAACACAAATGACAAAACAGAGCAAAAACAATACATCAAATAAATGCCAAAGAATAAAAATGAGTTTTAAGAAGCGATTTAAAATGATCCAGGCTGTGGGCAGATCTAATCTGGAAAGGTAAATTATTCCATAAAAMAGGAGCAGCAACAGAAAAAGCTCAATCTCCTTTCTTCTTAAGTCGAGTTCGAGGAACTGTCAGTAATAACTGATTATTTGATCGCAGGGTTCTGGACACAGACTGGAAATTTAAAAGGTCCCGAAGATAAGGGGGGGCTAACCCATTCAAAACTTTAAAAGTTAACAAAAGAATCTTAAAATTTATTCGATAAAAGACGGGTAGCCAGTGTAAAGATGCCAGAATTGGCCTTATATGGTCATGCTTCCTGGTTCCTGTGAGAAGCCGTGCTGCTGCATTCTGGATCATTTGAAGTCACTGAATCTGCGATTTATCCATCCCTCTATATAAAGAGTTGCAGTAATCCAGACGAGTTGTTACGAATGCATGGATGAGTCCTTCAAAGTCCTTAAAACAGAAGTAAGATTTAACTTTTGCTAAAAGCCTAAGGTGGTAAAAACTGGATTTGACGACAGAACTAACTTGTTTATCTAGCTTTAAAGAGCTGTCAAAAGTAAAACCAAGATTCCTAGCAGAGGTCTGATAAGACCGAGCCAAGGAACCAAGAATCTGATCTGGATTTGTAGTCTGAAGTTTTTRACCAAATAGTAGAACCTGAGTTTTGCTTTCATTAAGGTGAAGAAAGTTTTTTTCCATCCATAATTTAACTTCACCTAAACAGTTTAGCAACAGCTGAAGAGAATCAATTGTACCATTTTGCAATTTAAGGGGCAAATAAATCTGGATGTCATCTGCAAAGCAATGAAAGGAAATATTAATTTTTTGGAAAATCTGACCAAGAGGCAGTAAATACAAGATAAATAAAATGGGCCCTAAAATTGACCCTTGGGGGACACCATACTTTAAAGGTTTAGCCCCAGAACATGATTGGTCCAGATGAACAGAAAAGGTTCTGTTGTCTAAGTAAGATTTGAACCACTCGAATACTGAGCCTCGCAGGCCAACACAATGTTTTAATCTATGTAAGAGAATCTGATGATCTACAGTGTCAAATGCAGAGCTCAAATCTAGAAGTAATAAAACTGCAACATTGCCTGAATCAACTGTTAAGAGGAGATCATTATACACTCGGAGCAAGGCAGATTCAGTGCTATGAGCAACTTTAAACCCAGACTGGAACTTCTCAGTTATATTATGGTCTTTTAAAAACATTTCAAGCTGAATAAAAACTAATTTCTCAAGAATTTTAGATAAAAAAGGCAATTTAGAAATGGGCCTAAAATTTGCTAGGTCACTGGGGTCTAGATTAGATTTTTTAAGAATAGGTTTGACCACAGCGTGTTTAAGAGTAGATGGGACATAACCTGACTGCAATGAGGAATTTATCACCTTAAGAATATAGCTGCCAAAAATCAGAAAAACGTCTTTTATCAGACGAGTAGGAAGACAGTCCAATGGATAATTCGAAGGCCGCAGATGCTTAATAACTAAAGTCAGTTCATCTATAGAAACTGGCTGAAAATGCTCCAGAATAGCTATGCATTGCGGCATTCCATGGGAATCTAAATCTACCAGCTTATTCAAGCCTCTAAGACCTGCAATCTTTTCTATAAAGAACAATGTGACCGCATAAAAATGCTTTCAAGCTTTCCCAAACTGTACTAAAAGCTATACCAGGTGAAATGTTAATTTTTAAGAAAAAAATCAATTTGTTCAGAAATATATTGTACAAATTGTTTATCTGACAAAAGAAGATCGAGTCGCCAAGACTATACAGAACGTTTGTCTGGAAAACTAAATTCCAAAATAAGCGGGCTGTGRTCAGATATAACTATACTATCATATCTACAAGTTTTAATATTAAGAAGTAGTTTTTTATCTACAAAAAATAATCTATACATGCATATGTTTGATGAACTGCAGAAAAAAAGGAATATTGTCGGGAATATGGGTATAAATATCCCCACACATCCACAGCACCGGAATCCAGTAAATATGACTGTAAAACTACTGAAGACTTCGGGAGTGAAACGTTTTTGGTCGAGGAACGATCCAACACTGAGTCCATGACAGTATTCCTGTCTCCTCCGAGAATCAGTTAGTGAGTATCAATTAGAGGAAGGGAGTGAATCAATTTGTTGAAGAATTTAGAGTCGTCAAAGTTAGGGGCGTATATGTTTGCTAAAATAACAGGAGTGTTAAAAAGTGACCCAGTTACAATTATGTAATGGCCATTTGAGTCAGTCACTAATCCGACATTATAAATGGAGTGTTTTTATTGACCAGAATTGCTGCGCCTCACACTTTACCATTAAAACTAGAATGAAAAATTTGCCCAACCCAACTTCTTTTAAGTCTTGAATGATCTATATCTTTAAGGTGTGTTTCTTGCAGAAATTCTATACGTACCTCAAGGCGGCAGAGATGAGAAAGTACCTTATTCCGTTTCACTGGATGATTCAATCTTTTTACATTCCAGATAACAAAATTAACATGGCAACCATTGCTTACAGAAGTAGAGGTATCATCAATGGAAGTCAACATCTACATACAGTACATGTTGAGAGCAAATGGTCCAAATCACATTGATTAATCTTGTCACTGGTGTACACTGTAAATTTGTAGTTAGCCAGCATCWGTGTTAATAATAAATGACATAAAGAGAACAAAAAAAAAAACACACACAAAGCAAGAAAATCCCCCAAAAACATGTACCCACCCATCCCTTCACATTCAGTGTTGTCCCGAACTGACAAACACAACATCCCCAAAGCTTCTCTGCTTTCTTTAGGAACCATTCACCATAAACTCAACCACAGTCCCAAACAGAAGTAAAGGGGAAAAATCTAAACTATAAATCACCCATTTAACCCAAAGCACATTTGAGACAGTCACAACATCAAACATTAAATGTTTAAATTTATATTTTTTAAGAGAAGAACGAACTCCTAAAACAACTAAAATAGCATAACATAGGGTGCGTCTATTTAACGTCTAACATTAACGTCTGGGCAGCGCACCAAACGGTGCAGTTCGTTTAGTACACAGTCCACTAATGCCGCTGTCCACTCAGCTGCCCCAGAAATTTAAATAAGCGCACCATCTGTACGCATCAGTCTGTAGATACAGGAGTATCGCTCAAAGCTTTTCAGTCA
>NW_013954066.1:16953-19604 GCF_001266775.1 Austrofundulus limnaeus
AAAAAATTAGCAACGTTTTAACGTAAAAGTCCCAGGTCTCACGTAATGTAAACAAATTAACAGTACCGTCTCGTAGCCTCATAACCTTTCCTGTACTGATCACTCAGGAGAGGGACCAAATTTGTATTCAATAAAGTTTTTCGCTCTCTCAGGAGAATCAAACACTTTTGTTTCACCGTTGATGGAGATCTGAAAATGGGCAGGATAGATAAGACTACAGCGAACTCCGTCTTTTTTCTGTAGTAGCCTCTTTACCTCGTTGAAGGCAGCCCGACGTCTGGACAGGTCGATGCTGTAGTCGGGAAAGATGAAAATCTGCTCTCCTCGAAACTCCAACTTGCYTTTCTGTCTGGCCAGTTGTTGTATCCGCTCCTTCTCCTGGTAGTAATGGATCTGCACAATAAAAGCCCGCAGACGTTGTCCCTTCGGAGGCACTGCCGCTACCGCTCGATGAGCTCTGTCCAGGAGTGGGGCCTTTTCCAGACCGCCGGGACCACCCAGTATGTCGAATAACAGGTCAGYAATGAATCTGGTGGGGTTCCCCTACTGCATTCCTTCAGGTACTCCCAGTATGCGTAGGTTACAACGTCTTCCCCTATTTTCCAAGTCTGTTTTTGCCAATAACTTTTTATATTSGTTGTTTAGGTCTGCATAGCAGGTTTCCATAACTTCCAAGCGTTTGTCCAAATTTTCCAGGCCTTCTTCATAATCACCCATTTTCTTTGTGAATTCGTCAATAGCAGCTTGAATGGGTGAAACGGCTTTGGTGATTTCCTCTTTAATTTCTCCTCGTAGGTTTTCGTTTTCCTCTTGAATTACTTCTTTAACAATGTCGCGGAATGTAAGCAGCATGGTCTGGTTTATAGCCGCTTTGTTAGTAGCCTCTGAGTTGTTAGCTTGCGCTCCTTTAGCAGATGGTTTAGACAGCATTTTGCTTCAACACAAGGCAGAAGTATGTGAAATAACGTCGAGGGCCAGTTGCAACTCAGAATATCCAAGAATTGAGCCGCTGTGGGTGATTTATAAACTATTTTAWCAAAAATGTTGGGACCTCGTGGTTTGCACGTCTATTCCATAACACGCCCCTAGCGGTCTCCCCAGTAGAGGATTTTTCTAAATTAATTTTTTTCAAATCACAAGGCCACTTCTCAATCTCAGGCACTGTACTAAAAAGTACAAAAGCGGAAAATATTTGATTCCCTGCTGATTTTCTTAACCCAATTATGAAGAAATGAACAGTTTGATTTTTTTATGGTAATTTCACACCATTTCATGGAGACATAATGTCAAATGAAAATCAAGAAAAAATATCACCTTTAAATGTAAAAAGTTACTTTTTGAACCATTGAGGGAAAACATATTTCATATAAGTACAGTCAACATAATGTTTACCTGGTGGTAACCTGTATACATTGTACACTCTATGCAGATACACACACAGCCCTGTCACACAGAGCTGTCAGTAAGAAACAAACAGAAACAAACAGGCTTATGTTTCTGTAAATATAATTACTCAGCTGTCCTTCCATTGACTCTCTATTTTTTTTCTTGTGTAGGGGAACTGATGACCACTTCCAGTCACTTTTGCAAGCTGGGTACACCCTGTACAGGGACCTCATGCATAAAGGAGTGTGCAGCTTTCACACTAAAAGTTGGCGTATGGACAAATTTAGAAAATTGTGCCACATAAAAAAAATCAGATGTATATGATGCGCAAATGCACATTCATGTTTCTGTATGTACTTTTGAAAATTCAGTGGCTGATCGACAATAAAATCTTGATGTTTGTGATTAGGAAACTATACAGATATCTCTGTTGTTAAATTTAATTTTCTTGAACATTTTTCCCACTAGTAGAAGCAAAATGACTACATTTGTTGTCCTCTCTTTGTTAGCTATGTCTATTATGTTTTTCTAATGTTCAATTTCTACAGTGATTTGTGCACAAAACATGAACAGAGAAAATACTTTAAAAAAAATCACAAGTGTGACTTTGCAGAGAGGGGTAAGGAAAAAGGGAAAATTGGTAGCAGCGTGGTTTCTTTTGGTCCCATGAGATTGTCCTGGTTGGGAGGACATGACAGGCATCTTGGAGGTGTGTTTGAGTTTGTATGTTGCCTGTCAGGCGACAAAGTTTCAGCCTGTTGCACACTCACCCAAGAGAACAGAGATTTATAACAAAGCTGCTCTGAGAGCATGGGGAGTACACGAATCACACAGACTCACACAGAATAAGTCTGTCATGCTTGAAAAGACACACTGGGGAGGAAAGCTTTATAACCTTTAATATGGGACCACTTGTGGCAAAACATGACTAATTTTTAACCCAGAGTTTAATACAGCACAAAAGAAAAAAATATATACTTTTAAAGCCTCACAATAAAAATAAATTCAATGTATTTGAAAAAGACTGACTAATGCAAAAAATTAACAATAACCTGAGAGAGTTTTTTCAATCATGACAGAGGACATGCCAGATGTAGGGGTCACCTCGAGTGAAGAAACAGGAATTACTGCCTCAAAGCAGGTCTCGCACAGGCCTGAGAACTGGCAGGAACGCTGGACTCTTATTTTAGGCCATGACGGGTCAACCTACACGAGGACTTCAGTTCTCTTAATCAGATATTAAACAGAAACAATCGGTTCTGTTC
>NW_013954066.1:20954-22016 GCF_001266775.1 Austrofundulus limnaeus
CACTAATATTTTATTGGACTTGAGCTTTGATTACTGCAAGCATTGGCTGTGGGATAATTTCCACATGTGTCCTTCTGGCGTCTGGTCCAGTCACTGAACTGGGGAGACGACCTTCATCCGCCTACAAGAGGTTTTAAAAAAATGTGTCAAATACACATTACAGTGCGTCGGCAACTGAACTGAAAATGTGCCAAAAGGTTAAGCATATTATTAAAGGTTGCAAAGACTAAGAGTGCTGTAAATTATTTGTATGATTTCTGTATTTATCTTCCAAGTTTAACTGTATTTCATGCTGCTTATAGCCCTCACATTTACAGCTGATACAACATCTGCTCTGTAGTTATATTCTCTTCTGTTCAGAGAGGGTTGTTCTAAACTACAAACGTGATTTTAAATACATCTGTTTTTCTCCAAATAGAGGCTGGTCAAAAGAGAAGATCAGGTAGAAAGAAAATAAAAGTTATATTATTTTAACCAACCAATTAAGTTAGCTTCTGGTTTATGGGACAACCTAATGTTACTAAATTTTTAACCTGTTATCTTGAGAGTTTGTGTGACTACATGTAGTGTTATTTTTCTATTTGTAGCATAGATCAATTCATCAGAGCTCAGTTCTGATGCTGTTTAAAATAGAGACTAATTACATGGGCAAAACAACAGTAACAGTGAATTTTACTTATTTAAACGATAAAATTAGGTCACCTTTACACAACAATACAGAAGTATACTGTACTAATGCTGCGAGCAGTACAGGTGATGGTTTATCATCTATAACTCACATTTGTGCTCTGCTCTGATCACTGCAGATTTGACAGGTGAGCTGAAAGACAAAAAGATAAAAAATATTAAACATTTAACCAAAATGCATTTCCAAATCAACAGACTGCAGGAAGTAATACAGTAATTTGATCTGAAATCACTCAATAATACAAAAAATTGTGAAGTCATTGGGTCTCATGCAAGAACTTGTTCGTATTCTTATACTAAATTTCTCTTACTTTTGTTCAGATTCAACAAACTCTTCTATCTTCAGGAAAAGTGTGTAAATGAGCTGCGTAAATT
>NW_013954066.1:22296-23386 GCF_001266775.1 Austrofundulus limnaeus
CACACACACACACACACACACACACCCCGGCGCGGTCGCAGGTGGTAAAATGTTTTCAAAATAAGTCTGGCACTTTGGAGAAAATCAAGGACTCGCTGAAGGGATTATGTATCCCCTCTGGCCTGGGAACATCTTGGAGTCCCCCAGGACATGGAGGGTGTCGCTGGGGAGAGCGGGGTCTCTCTACTGCTGCCCCCGCGACCTGATCACAGATAAACGGCAGAAAACGGACAGACGGACAATTTATATTGTTAGTCTAAATTATTTTATTTAAAATTATAACTAATTCAAGCAGAATAGCCTATTGTCAAGATAAACATAGAGTGCGATTTATTTTCAACTCAAAATATCTTCACACTAACAAAATATAAAGTTATTAGTGAAGAAAACCCGTCTGGATAACAGCAAACTGACTGCTGGTAAAATATACGACAGGTCTGGACCACTCGGGAATTTTGTTCATATCTGAAAAAAATTCTTAGAATATGAAAACATTGGTGAATGCCACAAATTCTCCTAAATCACTCGTACGCACAACTTAAGAACAAATCTGTGCGTACGAACGGTTCCTGCATGAGACCCATTGTTTGTGCTATGAATTATTTGTTTGATTTCTGTGTTCATCACTCAACATCAACATGATTTTAGGCTGCTTACAGACTCACATGCAGATGATTCATTAGCAGAGGACAGCCAAATGTTAGCTCCGATGATCAGACAGTTAYTGAACTTTCTAACCTGTTAAACTACAAACGAGTGTTTTCCACTAGTTGGCGTGGGGCTGCGCACATTTCCACGTTCATTTGAGTTTTGATACATCCGTAGTTTTGCGTGGAAAATGGTGTACGCAAGCTTTTTGTGCGTACGCACCGTTGATACATGAGGCCCCAGATAACAAACAAAAATCTTTTGTTGATCTGGTTAAAATGCTTCCATTTAGCTGTGACTTCAGTGAGGTTTGCACTGCTATCTTTTTATGTTTGACTCTTCCAGTCACCATTTCAACCTCTGAGCGCTCCTCTAAGTTAAAACTCAACACTTGTTTTGCATGTCAACCCCTTCGGTCGTTTACCTGTGTAATGAGCCTCAA
>NW_013954066.1:24266-27752 GCF_001266775.1 Austrofundulus limnaeus
ATAAATAAATAAATAAATAAATAAATAAATAAATAAACAAACACACAAACAAACAAACAAACCCGACCGGACTTTAGGAATGAGGAAGTGACCGATGGGACACGAGCTGTTTTCAGCTCTGTCTTGTCAAATAAACCGCACTTGTTGAAAAACATGTTCACCAAGTGACTTTAAGCATCGTAGAAATTTAAATAGCGGTGAGCTGGACAGCTGTCTGCACATGTGTCTCTGTGTGTCAGCTTCACTCAGCTGATCAGGCTCGCTCCCGCTGCAGAGTTGTGAAGAGAGGGGTGGGCTGTCTGTGTGTAACTGGCCAATCACAGCTCGTGAAGACAGTCAATTACCCAATGAAGGTCTTTCTTCAGAACGAGCACGGATATTGACAAGTTGTATTCGTTTCCTGCTCGCACTCATAAAAAATGCATTATTCGTAATGGATACTCGTTTCAGACGAGTATCCGGCTCAACCCTAGTGAACATGTGGGCTGCTGTGCCAGTATTACTGAACTTTAGCTACTGATAGGGTACAGGCTCTAATGACCCAACCACGATCCATGGTGCTGAACTGTTTTGACTTGTGATGTTTGTTTTAATAGTTTTCTTGGTTTGTTACACTTCATGTCCGTTTGATTGACTTCAAAATAACATAGTCGCYCTGTGGTGCTGAAGCTGATAAGCCCTGCTGCTGCAGGCATGTGTATGTTGTATAAAATKATGTTATCATGAGCTTTATTATTTGGTATAAAGGGCCCGGTCATTTCATTTGCCCCGCCCCCGGCCCGGCTCTGATTTGTTCCGCTAGTGATCCCCACCACCCTCTGCATGAAACCGTGAGATGGGGGGGGTGGGGTGGGCAGAGCAGCTCCTTCAGTCAGAGACTTAAACATCCTCGCTGCAGGATGGAGTGCTTCTGTAGGTCATTCATTCCAACTGCACTTAGACTGTATAACACATCATGATGTTATCAGTCACTTGGACAATTCACCTACACTGCCATCACTATGGTGCACTTTCATATACATGAATTAATTTACTGTACTATACGATATATATGTATATACATGTACTGTATATGCACATGCATTTATGTATATGTGTATATGTGCATTGTTATTTATCACGTGAATAGTATTTTTTTCTTTATTCTATCTCAGCCTCTCCTGTATTGAGCTGCAGCAATGTGCAAATTTCACCACTGTGGGATCAATAAAGTTTTATCTTATCTTATATTAAAAGTACTTTTACTTTCCCAATTTTTGTGAACAGTTTTGTAACTTTTACTAGAGTAGTTTTCTCATCAGTGAAATTAATTTTTTTGCAAAGTTCTTTCCTGTTCATGTAATTTTACTTTTATTTTGTTATTTTTTATTATTATTTTTACATTTTTTTCTCTGAAAACTTGGGTGTGAAAAAAACTATGGTTGTTAATGCTTCGCTCTGCGTGACATGCAGCGGGAGGGAGGGAGGAAATGAGCCCGCTTTACGACAGCACGATGTAACTTTTCTACAGTGGGAGGGGGAAATTTTGAGAACTTATTCTCTATACATGTTTTAAAATGCTACATTTCTTCATTTATTTTGAGAATATTTTGAAGTCCTGCTCAGATGTCTCTGCACTCACAGCCATGATGACACAGGTGCGATGACGTATTACAGGACGGTAGAGGGTAAAATTCTATCGTAGACCAACTTTATATCTTTTCTAGCGTCTATCTCAGATACCGCGAAGCCCTGAATTGAATTATAAACCCGTATGACTTTCAAGCATGAGCAACTGGTATGTCAAGATAAAGTTTTTATTAGAACATGTTAATTTTCATTGTTATTTAGGCTAATGTCCTGCAAACAAAAGAAAACCTTAACAATGCCCCTGCAACACGTCAGACAGCTTAAAGGAGAGCACAGTATAATCTGATGCTTTTAATTACCAATGTGACCCTGCTCTGTTGACCATAAGGTTTTTAAAGCAGTAAAGTTGTCACCTGTCAAGGGACTTAGCCCCCACTACACCAAAATCTGTTTATATGACAACCAAAAGAAAATCCCTGCTGTTTGACAAAATTGCAGCTGCTCTGTGCCCTCCATCTCTAACACTCAGCTCTTTGTATTCTCTTGTCTGTGGTGGTAAAGTCCATGGCCTCTAAAGCTGCCAAGCAGATGGGAGCTGATTGTAGTCTCACCTCCTGACACTCCTCCTGTGTACCTATTTAACCTTCAGGCACCTGTGCATGCATTAGCATTCAGTTAATGCAAAACATTATTTCAACCTTTCAACAGTGTTTGTAGTCCCCGTTAGACTCAGTACCCTGTTTATTTGAAAAGTCTAGCTTTAGTGTTTAAAGTCAAAGCACCAAGTCAGGAACTGAAGTTCATGTCAGCTAATGAATACAACTTTAMGGAAGAACATGGGTTAATAAACCTTGAGTACTATTTGTGACTTTTCAGCCTGCAGAGCTCAATGACTTGTCGTGTTATATAATGTACTGTATAATGTTGTAAATATGTGTCTACTGTTAAACCTAAGATTATGGGCCCATTAAAATGTTGGATTTTTATACTGAAAACACATTGCTACACCACCTTCAAGATAGACTTCATACAGTATGAGTCCATTATTAGATGCATGCAGCTTTGAATTATGTGCTTCTAACATCCAGCWTTACTACACTCAACCTTTGTATTGGTCATTGTGTGTGCATGTTTTCTGAGATACACTATCTGTGTTTTATCTTCAGTGAGGTTATTTGTGTGGTTTCTGGTATGATTTTGAAGGTATTTCACCGGGCTGTGACTGTTGCACATAAGTTGACAACTCAAGATTGTGAGAAAAATTGGCAATTTTTTTTCATTGCAGACTCAGAATTCTGAGCAACCAGAGAACACTCATACTTATGAAAAAAAACTATTGTACAACACTTTAAAAATTGTGTAGGTTTTAGACACGGACATTAGCCATGAATGTTTTATATCAGAGAACTCTGCAGATATCTAAACCAAGTTTAGCATTTCTAAGATGGGTTTGAGATGCCTGGTAAATCTGTCAATATAGTGAGAGAAAATTTGTCACAGTTTTTGAGCCTGCTCAACACTTATTCAACATGACTCCAAGTACTGTATCTTTGCTACATGCAAAACCTGTTGAGACATTTCGAGACTCCTTCATGAATGCAATTTGTCTACTTATCTCCAGTATTCACAGCCCAGTGAAATACCATACACAGACAAATTAGTATTTCTATCCTTATTAGGATATTGTGTTGACTTACATTATTTCTATAGCCTAACTCTAATCCTGACCCCAAAGCTTATTATTACTCAGTGGTGGGCCGTGCATTTGACACCTAGGCCTTCAACTGCGAGTGAATGGACCTGCCGGACGTGAAGATGTGTGTGTGTGTGTGGGTAGGTACCTGTGAGGTTAGCCTTAGGGTTTGTGGTCAGGGTTAGGCTGTAGAAATGTAATGGAAGACAATAGAATGTCCCCAA
>NW_013954066.1:28015-29053 GCF_001266775.1 Austrofundulus limnaeus
CTTAGGTACCAACTAACTGAAAAAGTTACTGATTAACTGATAAAACTTATCAAAGTAACACTTCATTGTAATCTAATCAAATAAATATTTACAATCTCAAAATAATAAACTATTGGAAAACATAAAAATTGAATTACAAAGTTAAACTTGCCCCTCAGCTGACGTGCAACATGATGTGACCTCATGAAGCTGTGACTTCTTGTTTCAGATGGGTTGTTTACACTGAGGGGCTGTTTACACTGAGGGGTTGTTTACACCGAGGGGTTGTTTACACTGAGGGGCTGTTTACACTGAGGGGCAGGACAACTATAGCTGCCTCTCTAAAGGAACTGAGAACTCAGGGAAACAAACATTAAATTATTGCAAATGATAAACTAAATATTACATAATGTTAACTATATCTGTGCTCTGTAAATAAGTACCCTAATATCAAATGATGAAAATTRTTTGATTAAACTACATAAGTACTTAAAAGCTAAATTATTTAATTTAGATAAATGAAATTCGTACATTTACAAAAGACAAACCCATAAGATACCAAACAGATACTAAAATAGTGACACAACCTTTATTTACTGTGTAGCTGCAGGTGCTGCAGTCACAGTATGTGTATACTAAAGCATTATTTACATTTTAACATCACCTCTAATCCTGACAATCTGAGCCATCCTGTCAGTCTTTTAACTTGAAGTGCTCTCTTCAGAGTTTGAATGAGCAACAAAACCCTCTGTTCTGATTAGAACTTCTCAGTCTGTCACTAAGAGGTCTATGTGAAGAAAAAAAACATGGGAGAGATCAAGAGAACCAGTTCCTGCTGTTGTATTTTGTTGATTGCCAAATAACATCAGCTACAAAGGTGCAATACTATAAATATTATAAAAGGCATAAAATCAAAATAGTTTKTGATTCTTGGTGATATCAATATGAATTGGGCTGATAAAACTTCCAAAGGCCTGAAAGCAATATCTATAAATTTAGGGCTTCAACAGTTAATTAAAGTACCAACAAGATTTGGCAAGACATGCAATTCCATTTTGG
>NW_013954066.1:33243-34643 GCF_001266775.1 Austrofundulus limnaeus
CTGGCCTTTAATTTAATAAAAGTTTTGTTAAATTTTTAAGTCTGCCTGCCTGCCTGCATTTGGGTCCATCCTGCCCTCAAAGCCTGACAGAATGAATGGACCAGACAAAGACCCAGCAGGTGGGATTTGTTTTGAGTTCTCTTTGGAGGAAGACCATTTAATTTTCAGAAGAGCCCATGCATTTTTAAATACCAGGGATCCATCTGTGGACTTATGGGTCAGGTGGGTTGCCACACAGAACTTTATAGACCTGGTTGTCCAATTCCCCAACCTGATTACATGCCCGCGTATGGCAGGTCTTTTTTCTGAGGCCTTGAAGAAGCTCTGGATTCTCAGGGCCGTACTCTTCTCCCCTGGTTTCACGTCTGCAGCAGAGTCTCTGGGTTCTACCACGTCTGCTGCAGCACCAGATCTCTCCACGTCTGCTGCGGCTCCTGTTAAGCTCTCCACATCTGCTACGGCCCCTGTTGAGCTCTCTACGTCTGCTGCGGCCCCTGTTGAGCTTTCCACGCCTGCTGTAAGATCGGCTGAGACCTCCACACTTTTTTCGGCTGATCCGAAGTGTTTTTGCTCCGCCAACCCTTCTGTTTCCAGCGCTTCCAGGCACGAGACCACTTCCTCTGCTTCGTCTCGCTGCCGTCGCCGGAGGAAAGCGGTTGCTGCCTCAGGGCAGGTTSTGACTGCCCCACCTCCATGCTTTGTCGAATCATCGGGTTCTTTCGGCATCCTTAGAAGGGAGGAAGCTGCAGCACCAGAGACCTCCATGACAGCTGCTGTGCCACAGATCTTCATGCCTTCTTCTGGTCCTGCATCATCTTCATCATCACCATCATCGCCTTCGTCTGGTCCTGCATCATCTTTATCATCACCATCATCGCCTTTGTCTGGTCCTGCATCATCTTCATCATCACCAACATCGCCTTCGTCTGGTCCTGCATCGTCACCATCATCGCCTTCATCTGGTCCTGCATCGTCACCATCATCGCATTCGTCTGGTCCTGCATCGTCGACTGAGTATCCTGAGCTCGAGTCATCAGACGATGAGTATCCTGATTCTGACTACTCAGGATGTGAACCGGAGTACGATCCGGATTATGATCCTGAAAGTGACCCCTTTTGTCCGGAGTACTGCGACCACTCACCGCCACCATCAGAGTTCCAGTCTTCAGGGTTTGAGTCTACAGAGTCTCCAGTCCATGACTCTACAGTCCACGAGTCTACAGAGTCTTCAGTCCACGAGTGTACAGGGATAGACTCTACAGAGGCTACAGAGATCGACTCTACAGAGGCTACAGAGATCGACTCTACAGAGGCTACAGAATCTACAGAGATGGAGTCTTCAGAGTCTTTTCAAGATCCAGACTCATTGGTTCCACTCTACAAGTCGCCAGTCCTCGAGT
>NW_013954066.1:39560-41289 GCF_001266775.1 Austrofundulus limnaeus
TTCCAAAATAATAATATCCTAATAATAAAATTAATAATTATTATAATAAATATAAAATATTCTATTATGTAAACTTGTGATTTTGATTGTGTTTATGCCAGCAGAGTAGGCTTTTCTGGCCCTGACAGCACACCACTGTTATTACTACATCAGAAGTATGTGGCTATYTAGACCTAATCCAAAATGACATTTCACTGTTTTAGGACCAAGTTTGGGTCCAGTAAGGACTACAAATTCTGAGGAGTGATTATAAACCAAAAGGAAACTAAAGAAGATAAAGTACATAAACACACTAATTTGTATGTTTTTGTCCATAATTTGACAGCATTTGTATTGATGTTAGATGACAGACGTCTGTTTATAGAACATGACTCAGAAACTAACCCCAAATATTTCCAAAGACGGCATTCCACATTTTTAGAACTGAACTTTGGGTCCCTAAAGGACTACAAGGTAGGTGAATACCAGAAAAAATGCTTAAAAATAACAAAACCTGCACACATCCACACATGCACACACCCATAAACACACATACACACACCTACAGTAAAAGACTTCTCTCTCGCTATCAGTATAGACATCATTAGACCAGACCAGCAACTGTGAAAGCACAAGCATGGTCCTGATTAACCTGTGATTCTCTGTGTTGACCAGGTGATGCTGCAAGCTCTGAGAGCCAAATGGTGATTGCTTCAAAATCATCAGGTAATAATAGCTTTCTTCCTCAGTGCTTTTGTGTCATTCATTTTCATGCCCCTTTCCGCATTCTTTTGCCCTTTTACCTTTCTTCTTTCTCACCCCTTAAATTTCCTTGTTTTTGTCTCCCTACCACACAGTCTCTGATCTATGTTGTCCCATTACTTYTCTTTTTGCCGCCACATTTACTATGCGTCTCTTCCCATTCAGTTTTTCTTATTCCCTAATCTTTTTGCCTGGTGAGTCTGTCTTGCATGCTCTGTCTCTTTCTACCGCCTCCTTGTCTCTTTCTGTTTGATTTCCTCCACAGAGTTTAGTACATTTCAGCATGATGCAAGCAGTGAACAGAAAAGAGCTCACACTCGGAAATGATCTGAATAAAATTATCCAAAAGTCAAATACAGATTGTGTGCTGAGATAGTTACTGCACTTTGAATRTTATTAGAATCCCTATCAAACTGCTAAACACTGAACTATAGCATTATAATAATTATTTTTTTTATGTCTGTGTGTCTGTTTGGAAAATATATCATGAAACCCTGAAACTTTTAATTGAATTTCTACAAAAATTGCTGTTTTTACTTCTACAACTAATTAACTTCAGATTCCCTCATACAACACCACAGCTCATGCCTGGGTACCCTGTTAAATGTTTTTTTTTCTAAATCCATAAAAGCACAATGAAGTTCTTTCTGACCCTGTGTACTTCTCCATCAACATCCTCAAAGCAAAGATGGCTTCTATAGTTCTCTTTGTACAGTTTAAAACCAATGCTGTTCATAAAAAGTAATCAAAACTTGTCTAAGTCTAACTTTGACAGCTCCCTTCCAGATTTTCATTTTGTGACTCATGCTCTTAATCTCCCTTTACTTGCTACACCTCTATACATCACCCTTGTTCTTAAAAGAGGAAATATTACATATTGCTCAAAAAAATAAAGGGAACACTACTGCTAAAAAAAACAAACACTTAAACAACGCACGCTAACTCCCGATCTTAACCAATGAAATATTCGCACTGAGTACTTTGTTCT
>NW_013954066.1:43017-48180 GCF_001266775.1 Austrofundulus limnaeus
ACCTTCAGTTGTTATTAAAATTCAGTTTATATGTTTAAATACAAATAAAGTTGACTTCTCATCATAAACATTTCTAAAACACCTTGAAATTGGCTTCTGTCTCTTTAAGAACCTCCTTCCACTTCTGTCCCACCCATTTCAGCACGTCATCACAACAGCTTTTCTCTATAGAGGTCTGCTGTTTACAACTTGGAGCGTCATAGCCTATTTTTTTGTAATGATGAAAAAAARRARSMAMMWTWWWMMAWWWYYKKTTWKGAAAACTGCATCTCAGGATATATATGATCCATCAGACCGTAAAGTACATTTTCTGAACAACCTGAGCAATTATGGAGACATTTCATCAGATAACATCCCAGTCACGCTCACACAGACACACACAYACTGATCGTAATGTACAGTTAGGTCCATATATATTTGGACAGAGACAATTTTTTCTAAATTTGGTTCTAGACATTACAACAATGGATTTTAAACAAAACAATTCAGATGCAGTTGAAGTTCAGACTTTCAGCTTTATTTCAGTGGGTTGAACAAAATGATTGCATAAAAATGTGAGGAACTAAAGCATCTTTTAAACACAATCCCTTCATTTCAGAGGCTCAAAAGTAATTGGGCAGGTTAAATAATTGTAAATAAAATGTTAATTTCTAGTACTTGGTTGAAAACTTTTTGTTGGCAATGACTGGCTGAAGTCTTGAACTCATGGACATCACCAGAYGCTGTGTTTCCTCCTTTTCAATGCTCTGCCAGGCCTTCACTGCAGAGGTTTTCAGTTGCTGTTTGTTTGTGGGCCTTTCTGTCTGAAGTTTAGTCTTTAACAAGTTAAATGCTGCTCAATTGGATTGAGATCAGGTGACTGACTTGRCCATTCAAGAATATTCCACTTCTTTGCTTTAATAAACTCCTGGGTTGCTTTGGCTTTATGCTTTGGGTCATTGTCCATCTGTAGTACGAAACGACGACCWATCAGTTTGGCTGCATTTGGCTGGATCTGAGCACACAGTMTGGCTCTGAATACCTCAGAATTCAATGGGCTGCTTCTGTCCTGTGTCACATCATCAATAAACACTACTGACCCAGTGCCACTGGCAGCCATGCACTCCCAAGCATCACACTGCTCTGCTGTGTTTTACAGATGATGTGGTGCTTTGGATCATGAGCTGTACCACGTCTTCACCAGACTTTCCTCTTTCCATCATTCTGGTAGAGGTTGATCTTGGTTTCATCTGTCAAACGACTATTCTTCTAGAACTGTGCTGGCTTTTTTAGATGTTTTTTAGCCAAGTCCAGTCTAGCCTTTTTATTCTTGATTCTTATGAGTGTCTTGCAGCGTGCAGTGAACCCTCTGTATTTACTTTCATGCAGTCTTCTCTTTATGGTAGATTTGGATATTGATACTTCTCCCTACTGGAGAGTGGTGTTCACTTGGTTGACTGTTGTGAAGGGGTTTCTCTTCACCATGGAGATTATTCTGCCATCATTCACCACTGGTTGTCTTCCATGGGCGCCCAGGTCTTTTTGCATTGATGAGTTCACCAGTGCTTTCTTTCTTTCTCAGGATGGACCGAACTGTAGATTTTGCCACTCCTAATATTGTAGCAATTTCTCAGGTGTGTTTTTTCTGTTTTTTTGCAGCTTAAGGATGTCTTGTTTCACCTGCATGGAGAGCTCCTTTGACCGCATGTTTACTTCGCAGCAAAACCTTCCAAATGCAAGGAGCACACCTCAAATCAACTCCAGGACTTTTATCTTCTTAATTGAGAATGACATAACGAAGGGATTGCCCACATCTGTCCATGAAATAGCCTTGGAGTCAATTGTCCAATTACTTTTGGTCCTTTTAAAAACAGAGTGGCACATGTTAAGGAGCTGAAACTCCGAAAGTCCTCATCCAGTTTTAATGTGGATAACCTCAAATGACAGCTGAATGTCTGGACTTTATGTCCATGTACATTATATAACTTTAACTTGAATATGTTTCAGTAAACAGGTAAAAAGACAAAATTTGTGTCAGTGTCCAAATATATATGGACCTAAATGTAGGAGTACTTCACAGAGCTGTCGGAGCAGTGTCGGTTCGGGGAGGGGCTGTCAGATGCACTAAGATACATTTTTGTCTGCAAGCTACACAATGAAAGCACACAGAAACAACTTCTCACAGAGGATAATCACACATTGCATCGTGCATTAGAAATCACTATATCTGTGGAAACAGCAGCAAAGGCTGCAGGAGAGCATCAGGGAAAATGCACGGAGCCATATTCTGTCAATATAAGTAGTGCACAACGTGATAATAAATCACAGACCTGCTGCAGATGCCGCAAAAAGTCACATGACACTGCTAATTGCTGGTTTAAGGATAAAGAATGTCTCCAATGCGACAAAAAGGGACATATTCAGAAAATGTGCAGATAAAAACAGTATAAAACAAAAGAAAAACAAAATGTGGAAAAAGGACAGGAAACTGCATGAAGTAAGTGAGACAGACTCAAATTCTTCTCAGGATGATTTGGCATGCATTGAGCTGTACACAATACAGCAGAAGGAAACAATATGGCTCACACTTAAAGTATAAAGGGTTAAAGATAGAGCTAGATACTGGGTCAGTTCTCTCTCTGATCCCATATGAATATTACAGAGAAACTTTTTCCCAATCTGAAACTAAAACACACCTCAGTAAAACTAAAAAACATACACAGGTGAAAGAATAACTCCATTGGGGAAAACTGAAAGTGAAAGTGCATCATGAGAAAAAGAAATGCAACCTTAAACTTTATGTTCTGAAAAATGGAGGTGTGCCATTATTTGTACGTGACTGGTTGAAACACATCCACATCAACTGGAAATAAATAAAGTCCATGAGACTGAGTGCAGATTCTGTGGATGAAAGACTGAAGCAGATACTTGAGAAGCACGCTCCATTGTTCAAAGAAGGCATTCTAAAATATGTTAAAGCACAGATCATGGTGGAAGATGATGCAAATCCCAGATTTAACAAGGCACGCCCTGTACCATATGCTGTATGCCAGAAAGTCGAAGCAGAGCTTCAACACTTAGAGAAGTAAAGAATACTCACTAAGTCCTGAGTCACACTACAAGCAAATCATGCTGATTTTTGCTCTTCCGACAATCTTAAGGAAGTCCAGATTATCATGATGGCTCTAAAGATAATAAAAGATATTCCCACCATGGGTGATGAGTTAAGCATGATCTAGTCAGCTCGGAAGGATGTCGAGACCGCTCCGACCTCAAATCAGGGATATTCAACATGTTTGACTTTTTTTGGCCCGATATCTCAGTGTGTGTAGTGTTCAACTGAGCTCTCAGCCTGTGAATGAGACATGTAGCCAATCAGAAAGTGAGGTGACGTAAATACAGAGGGGATTCCAAAATTCAGAAGACAAAAAAACTGTTATGACTCACCAGAAAGTCTGCTGGATGTTTAAAGTCCAGTGGAATTGTTTTTCCTCTGGTAAAAATAGTCCACAAATGATCAACATTGTTTCTTCCTCGTCGCAAATGTTTATTTACTCTGAACTCACGTCTCTCTGGAGGTCACGTGAGACTTTTCCTCTGACATCTGAATTCTCGCAAGATTTCAGGATTTCTCGCGTGATTTAATATCCGCNCACACACACACACACACACACACACACACACACACACACACACACACACACACACTCCAGCTGCAGTTAGTTTCAGCTACTCAGCACAAACAACAACAGCAGATCAACATTTACCAGAATTTGTTAGATTTGATTAAGATAACAGTTACCCCAGGGGAGACAACAGATCGATCATTCACGGAGGCATTTATTTATCATTATCTCTACGAAGGACTCTCCGGTACTGGACAGACTGTGCCATGACCCTGAACAAAACAGCTTCCCTGAATTTCTTGTATGTATGCAAATAAAAATGGTAAATTAATATTAGGAAAATTTAAATGTTAAACTACAAATTCAAACATCTAACTTTATATTATCACATAAATCTGTTCAAAAGCACAAATACTAACATTTATAAATTCAAATTAACATTATTACTCACAGCCATTGCTTTCTGAAGGATTTACATGAAGAACTGCTTTAGATTCAGCTGCAGCCATGCTCTCTGCTTCTGTACAGTTCAAACAGTCTGCTTCTCCTTGTTTCCTCTGTCCCAAAGGATGTCAAAATAAAAAACTCTAGATTTACAACATCATAAAGCGATTTGCAAAGAAACGTCACATCTTTGAACAACATACATAACACAGTGAGGGCATAACAGTGCATTGACAGTAATTAATGCCTAAAACACCCAAGGGGGGATACTTTTTAAAGGCACTGATGCTCTAAGTAGAGATGTGCTGAAGTGATCTGAGAGGCCTGACTTATAGGCAGTCTTTATGTCATTGCCCAGTTTGCACAGAGAAGGCAGATAGGTAAGAGAACTATTTGTAGAAGCCTCTGTTATTATAGTACATAAGAGGCTTTATGGAAGCAATATAAAGCACAAACATATAAGATTTTTCTAAAATTGGTCAAAGTGTAATATAGTTTGAATAAAAACCACATTAATAAAGAACAAAGAAACTTGAAATTATGAGTCCATATTAATGTATGAACAAAAACATAACATCAAGCTGACCTTGTATGTATAAAGCATAAACAGGCTGTYAGTGAAGCTGTGCCCAGCATTGACAGTCAGCAGATACATATCACATCCATCATCCTCATGGGAGCAGAACAATAATAAAGAAACCACCAACTGACCACTACTGCTGACAAGATACTGCTCTTAGCGTTTCCAAGGAAATCTTCTACTTTTAACCTTGAGGTTTCCTATCTTGTGTAACCATGGTGACTGTGAAATATTGCCTTACATTCAGTGTATCATGGCAACAGCTAAGCACTGCATGTCCATGGACAGTTCTTCCTGCGTCTCAACAGATGCCTTAAAAACTTGGGAAGTGAGACAATATCAACACTGTCTCCAAAACAGAACAAAGTTTAACTTTCAGACCCAGATAACCAGGGGTTAGTGGAGAATTTTTTTTTACCAGCCACTCAAACATTTTACCAGCCACTATTTTTCTTTTGTGTATGTAATGCATTTGGTTAAACCCCACCAGTACAATCAAATTATACAAATCATATGATTTATTCTTATTATTCT
>NW_013954066.1:49983-51572 GCF_001266775.1 Austrofundulus limnaeus
TATATATATATGTGTGTGTGTGTGTGTGTGTGTGTGTATTTAGAGTAATTTAACAAAGCACATCATGAACACCTTAACAGTTGTGTGTTATTTTTAAGTATACTAACAAACTGTAACAAACCACTCAACCAACAAAGTGATGTCATTACTTTGTGGCTTTATGTCCCTAATCATCCTCTGATTCAGATTCAGAATCAGATTCTGACAGTGTTTGTACTTCCTGTCCATTTCTGTTGTGCATGAAATCAGGGCGTCTTGGTCTTACCCTGGATTTATACTGCATGCGTCTCCGGAGCGCAGATAGCAGCTGTGCGTTTCAAGTCCAGTTTACATTACCATCACTCCGCTCCGGTCTGACAGACGTGCAGGAAGCAGATCGCGTGATAAATTCAGTGATAAATGTGGAAGTCACAGCAAAAAATCATTAATTCTGTGAAAGACGAACTCCAAACACAGCTGAAAACAATGATATAAAGGCTTTTGGTATATAGATAGCAAAAAAACTGAAACTGTCTCGCTGTCCGCTTTCTGAAACTTCTGATTTCAAAACAAAATCCACGTGTATCGTGTGTACACACACAGTATGCTTCATGCTACGTTTCCATCTGCTTCCCAAACAGAACCATACATTCTGACAGCATTTGTGTAAAAATATATCCGTATATTTATTAATATAGCTGCAATTTTGGCATTATTCTGACAAATTATTCCGCCAAATAGTGTCTTATTTTGAAAATACGGATGTTGTGCTCATGCCTTTTCCTGTTGGTGCGACGTAATCTTTAAAAATTGACTCCGGCGCTGCTCCGGCATCCGGCAAAAATAGGATCTGTTCTAATTTTGATGGATAGCCATCTGCTCACCGCCGCCGTGCGCAGCCAGTGTAAACACTCTCATTGATTATAATGGGTGCGTATTTGCTGCGGAGGTCGGACCGGAGCGGAGACTGAATGCAAGCAATGTAAATTGGGGGTTATGCTGTCCTGGTGCCACAGCTGGATGGCAGGTGTGGGGTCAAAACCCTCAATTGAGGAGGTGGATAGCTGGACCATCATGAGGTCAGAGGGAGCAGCCACTGAAAGTCTAGACCTGCAGTCGCTTTTGACAAGCTTCATCACATTAAATCCTCTTTCACAGTCAGCGGTGGAGGCTGGAATGGAGAGGATGAGGTCCACCAAGCTGAGCACATCAGGACACTGATGCTGTAGCATTTGATTTATCTCAGGCCAAGTTGTAGAATGGAGGGCATCACCCATTTGGTACAATTGATTTTTTTTAGAATTTTTCCACTKGTCTAGGATGAGATGAGTTGTTACTCCTGAGGCTTGAAGAACTTGCTTAAAATGTCTGTTCAGTTCATCGACCTCTGCCTTCCCAAACTCTGCAGAAAGACACAAAAATAGTCCCACAAATATTCAGTTATATTATGAATCACCAAATGTGTAAATTATTTTAATATTGAAAAATAATAATTAGGACAAACTACAGTGGGTAAAATAAGTATTGAACACGTCAACATTTTTCTCAGTAAATATATTACTAGAGGTACTAATGACTGTTCAGTTCATCGACCTCTGCCTTCCCAAACT
>NW_013954066.1:52572-58475 GCF_001266775.1 Austrofundulus limnaeus
GTATGTATGGATCACTTGGGTTGTTACCAACATCTGGTGAAAATTTCATGTCATTAGCACCTCTAGTAATATATTTACGGAGAAAAATGGTGATGTGTTCAATACTTATTTTACCCGCTGTATATACCTTCAGAGTGATGTGCATCAGGCCAAGACTTCAGCTCCACCAACCTGGTTGAATGAAGAACACTGGAGTTCATGTCTACAATTCGGTTCTGCAAGTTCTCACACAGACTGTCCAGGAGATGGATCTTTGCATTCCCCACGGAGCTTAAGGCCTTCTTGTTGTGCTGGCTGCCAGTTTGGGTCCAGGTCTGTTGTGGATTTGTGCACTTAATTTAAAATAGAAAATCCTTGTCAACTTTAAAATTTGCACTTATTGTCTGTACTTCTCACCTTGTTTTGTGTTTTTTCAGCACTGACTGGGTAGAGATGGGACGTCCATGCACTTCAGCCAGTGTCACTGTTGAGGACTGAATTGTAAGGGAGAGGTTGCTCAAGTGGCTCAAGCAGTCATGCATAAAGTTTGCTAACATCCACACAGCAGGATCCCGGCAGGTTTGAGGAAGTGGTGTGCTTTGCACTTCTGCACAGCGTTCACAGGAACAGCATCTGGTGACTGAGTCTTTAAAGACAACAAATAAAAAAACATTTAAATCAATAGTTGAATTTGATATATTATGTTAATTTGAAACTAAAGTTAATCTAATTATAAAATAACCATTACTAAAATTTAATTTAATTTTACCCTACCTGTTCTAGATGGTGAGTAAGACCCTGATGGCCTCGTAAAAAGTGATCAAGAGCCCTTAAGATATGAGTGAGCCACCTAGTGCCTCCAACCCTTGTGGGTATGAGAGCGGTCTGATCCAAATGCATAAAGCTGTGCCTCAGATTAGCTCTATTGAAAGCATGTTTGTGATAAAACACATGCAGGCCTGATAAGAGATCTACTCGGTTCGCCAAGGCACAGCTCCTAACTGAAGCTTTGAAGGCCAGCTCCAGGTGTACTGATGCATCTCAGTAATCCAGGTAAAAAAATCAAAAAGAAAAGAAATAGTATAGGTCTTCTGGACGGGTTCTTCTTTAATGAAACGTTTTATCTCTCCTCCAAGAGACTTCTTCAGTCTGAGAGTTTCAGGCAAAATTCAGGCTTTTAAGCCCTGCCTCCAGGTGACTGATACTCACATCACATGGCTATCGTTCACACTTAATTACCACCTATTGTTAACAGGGGGTGGAGTGATACTGCCAATGGCAGCACTGTAGGAGGGGGACAACTGAAAATGGAGGCCTCCACCTCTGTTTAATGATGGACGGTCTTTCTTCACAAAAATGGCTTCTTTTACTCCTCTCTCAAACCAACGTTCCTCCCTATCAAGAATGAGAACATCCTCATCTCTGAAAGAGTGACCGCTGGCCTGTAAATGAGTGAAAACTGCAGAGTTCTGGCCATTAGATGTAGCTCGTCTGTGTTGGGACATTCTTTTGAACAGTGGTAGCTCCAGGTGATGAGCCATGCAGTGGATCCCCAGGACATGATTGCCAGTCTTTGCTTTTAGTCTGCTGACCACACCTCTTTGCTCCCCTGTCCTTACTGATGCTCCATCAGTAGCACCTGCAACCAGTTTGTCCTGCCACTTGTCTTCTCAGCTGACTCCTSTCATCAGACTGGTTATGGTGTTGGTGTAATTCTCTGCATCTGCCCTCTCCACTGCCTGTATTCCAACGAAGCTGACTTCCACTTTCCCTTTTTGGCATAGCTGGAGATACAAGATTTCCCCCTGTGCCACATCTGTGTCGGTTGACCCATCTGACATGATTGAGAAGAAACTGGCTTGTTCCAATTCTGCTCTGAGGGAGTTTCTCTCAACTTCAGCTATGTACTTCATAAAAAATCTGGCTTGCTTCCTGTTCACATAGGTGCTGCCTGTCTGTATTTCCTTCTTTTCATCTAGTCTACAATGGAGGAGACAAAAATATTACATAGTCAGTGCCATCTGATTTTTCTTTTTTTAGACTGTGATAACTTTCATTACAACACCAAAATTACTATACACTAATTTTACATACTTGTCTAAGTGTTGCCAGTACTACACAACATGTGTTACTATAAGATCAAGGTAGCAAACATTTTGATACATGCTTAATAGTAAACGAATTACTTACTTGCAGAGCCATTCAAAATCGGTGAAGGGTCTTCCTTTTTTACCGATGGCATGGGCACTTCTAAACAGTACGTTTAGCTTCTCATGCTGGGCTGTTTTCAGGCTGCTCGGTGCCCTCATTGCAGCTGTGTTCTCCGGAGCCTCAATTCCTTGAACAATGTGTTTCACCTCCTTGTGGCATTTAGATGATTCGTGGTCCTTGATGGCCTCTAATTTCAAATTATTTGTACCTACAATAAAGCTACTAGCCTTACTACTGGAGGGTGCGTGCTGCCGACAGCTGGAGCAAAACATTGACTGGCTGCTTTCATCATAAACTCGCCAGTCACGGAACTCGCCAGTGTCATTTTGTTTCCATTTTTCGTTAAAAAACAGTCGTTTCACTTTCGGTTCTTCCCTCGACTCCTCTTGAGAAACAAGTTTGTTGTCTGCCACCTGCTGAACTCCCGAAATGTATCGCCACATTGCTAAAGCTAAACTGAAGAAATTTATAGTTATTACAGATTAGTACTGATGTTAGAAACAACACTAGATTATTAGGGTTTCCTTTTTATAATATTTTTATAATGTGTGATCTATTGATATAGAGTAGTTACATGTCCGAATCATAAACAACGCATAAGTGAACCGGTATGATAACATTAGGTTGAGTTTATTGGATGAATGCCTGTGATTCAGCCGTAGGTCAGTAGGGGGTGAACTCAGGCATTGAAGAATCATGTATAAAAGATGTACTTCCTGGCTTTTGGCCAGTGTGGTTTTTCTTGTCAGCCCGGTGACAAATAAACCTCACTCAGGTCCAGAATTCTCGTGTTGTATGACTTTATTCCGTACACAAATCATTTTATTTTACAATTGTATTTTCATCTTGACTTCAGTAGTATTGAACACATTTTTCTTACAGTTTTTGGTGATAACCGACGTTCGGCTGATGGTCGAATTGACAGCGGTGCTGTGTTGGGGCTTCGGCTGGATAGGCCGGTTGTGGGAGACGCCGTATTGGTGCACGTCCTAAGGTGCCAATAAACAGGTGAGCAAAATCTTTTTGCTTTCCATCTTGTTAACATAATGGGACTGTGTGGCGATGGGTGTTTCTGCGTGGTGGCCTGTGTGTTGGAGCGTTGGAACAGTCCCGCTAATTGTTAGCTTCTGTGTTAGCGTTGCTACGCTATGCCTGTGAACCAGTGTAGCAATTTTAGCTTGTTAGCTTGTTGATCGTAGACATAACAAACGGGGTTAATGTGGATGGTATCAGGTTGGCAGAGAAAGGTCAACGTGAGCAGATACTAATAACAAACAGAGACTGAGAACGTAATGTAAAAGGTAAGTGAGTTTATTTATACAGGTGCAGGGGTCTTGGGGACGGGACCTGGAAACAGAGTTATGGTAGAGGTGAGTAATGGGCAGATCTTCCAGTTAGAGTCTTTAACAGGTGAGTAATAGGAGTTGCTTATGAGCTGGAGAAGGAGATGAGTTTTGGAGGAGTTGGTCCAACAGGTGAGGTTCCACAGGTGAGTATATACAAGTGCGGTTCTATTTACAGATTCTCGGAGCTGGCTGCACATGGGACTCAGGAGAGTGCGGTAATTGTTTCCTAGGCAGGAAGGCAGGAGTGCTGGAGGTCGCTTCTAGAAAACAAATAGGAAACAAAAATGGACGCAGGTAAGAATTTCTGGTTCAGAAACACAGGGAGCAGGCTGAGCTTGTACCCAACAGAGGCGATGCTTCAGCGATGAGATGAACTCCAGCTCTGCCTTATAAAGCCTGTAGGTGATGCTGCCTCATCTGGTGCAGGTGTGGGTGATCAGTGCAGTGCCGAGAACAGGAGGTAGGGGGTGAAAACATTAAAATGCCTCAGTACCCCCTCCTCAATAATCGCCTCCTGGCGATTCAGAGTCTCTTTTCCGGATGATCCCTGTAGAAYGTTGAGATGAGATCGGGGTCCAAGATAAAGGACCGAGGAATCCAGGACCTCTCCTCCGGGCCATATCCTTCCCAATCGACGAGGAATTGATGTCCACGTCCACATCGACGGACATCCAGAATTCGACGAACTGTGTAGATTGGTTGGTTATCCAGAAGACGAGTGGGAGGTGGGGTGTTGGTTGGTGGGCTTAGTGGACTAGTGGAGAYGGGTTTCAGTTCGGAGACGTGGAAGGTGGGATGGATCTTCATGTTGGCAGGTAAACGGAGTCTGACAGCTGTGGGGTTGATGATTTTCTCCACTGGAAATGGACCGATGAACCTGGGGGAGAGCTTTCTAGGAAAATCCTTAAGACTTATGTCACGAGTAGATAGCCATACCTCTTGTCCGACCTGATATGACGGAGCGGTGGAACGATGGCGGTCAGCAAACTTCTTGTTCTGTCGTGCTGTACGCAGAAGGGCTCTTTGAGTCTGGCTCCABATTCTCCGACAGCGTTGGATGTGGTGATGGACGGATGGAACCATATTCTCGACTTCATCTTTGGGAAACAATGGGGGGTTATACCCAAGGGATGCTTCAAAAGGAGAATAACCAGTAGCGGAGGAAGTATGGCAGTTGTGTGCATACTCAACCCAGGTAAGATATTGACACCATGAGGATGGATTGTTGTTTATGATGCACCTGAGAGACACCTCGAGTTCTTGGTTGCACCTTTCCKTTTGTCCGTTAGATTGAGGATGATGTCCAGAAGACAGACTGACCTTAGCTCCAAGAGCATTACAGAAAGCTTTCCAGACGTGGGAGACAAACTGGGGTCCACGATCGGAAACGATGTCGGTAGGGATACCATGCAGGCGAAAAACGTGGGTGACCAGGAGCTGAGCGGTCTCGAATGCCGTGGGTAGTTTACTCAGGGGGACGAAATGCACTGCCTTGGAGAAGCGATCAACAATGGTTAGAATGACTGTGTTACCTTCTGAGGGAGGTAGTCCTGTGACGAAGTCCAGAGCKATGTGGGACCAAGGGCGAGCGGGAGTGGGTAAGGGTAGCAAAAGTCCGGCGGGCTGTTGGTTACCGCTCTTGTTTCGAGCACAGGTGGGGCATGCTGTAACAAACTCCTTTATGTCTGAGTACATTGTTGGCCACCAAAAGTATCTTTTAGAAAATGACAACATGCGAGAAATGCCGGGATGACAAGTGAACCTGTGATTATGTATCCAATCCAGTACTTTACCCACAATGTGTCGTGGAATGAATCGGGTACCAGGAGGTCCGGAGCCAGGATCGGGTTCAGTCTGTTGAGCCAGGTGGATGATGTTCTCGATGTCCCAGGAGAGTGTTCCCACGAAGCAAGAGGTAGGCAGGATGTTGGGGTCCTTGTCAGTCTTTTCGGTGGATGAGAACTGTCTGGAGAGAGCGTCGGGCTTGATATTTCTGGAACCAGGGATGTAAGTGATAGAGAAGTTAAATGGAGCAAAAAACAAAGACCACCTGGCCTGTCTCGGGTTTAACCTCTTGGCTTTTTGGAGGTAGGCTAGATTTTTATGGTCTGTGAGGATGATGAAAGGAATCTCAGTCCCTTCTAACCAATGTCTCCACTCCTCCAAAGCCAATTTAATGGCCAACAGTTCTCTGTCTCCGACATCATAGTTAGTCTCTGCTGGAGATAGGCGGCGAGAAAAGAAAGCACAAGGGTGCATCTTACCATCTGGCTCTGTCTTTTGGGACAAAACTGCACCGACTCCCAGGTCAGAGGCATCCACTTCTACAAAAAACTGCTTCTGTGGGTCGGGATGGCACAAAATGGG
>NW_013954066.1:59475-63131 GCF_001266775.1 Austrofundulus limnaeus
GTCCCAATCTGGTGCAGGTGTGGGTGATCAGTGCAGTGCCGAGAACAGGAGGTAGGGGGTGAAAACATTAAAATGCCTCAGATGGTAAAAGACGGTTTTTAAGCATTTGAACATATCGGTCTGTGGAGGTTTAAGGTCACACAGTACAATATATAGGGCCCTTTTTAGGTGGTGACATTATTTCTTAGGCCGTTTTAAGCGTGTTTCCGAAAATCCCGTGGTGAGCTTTCTGTAAAAGTCTGCGCTGGACAGGTGGGAGTAGACTAAACAAATTCGTGGTGGCGAGTGGGCATTTATATTAGGCCTGTTTAAAGGAAAAATCCATGAATTGTTAGGTCAGATTGCCTGGTGGGTTTTACGCATGGTAGTAAATAAAATAGAAAAATCCTTGTTTATAGGTGGCTGGGTTCGTACGTGTCATTGGGAGAAAAAAAAACAGGAATCAAAAACTTTGCTTTTCTCTTCTCTACTTTGTGTGTTTGTGAAAATGTTTGGGTTCGTTTTCCACTCAGCAGGTGTTTATTCACACAGCTGTGTCATGTATTAATTCAGAGTAAAAGTACTCTGGTTTAAGAAGTCTGACACAAAAGTGACCGCTAGTGGCTGTCTGTGGGACATCTGTGGGTGGGCATAGCTAGTTTTGGGTGTGTTTGTTTTTTCTGTTTTAGTTTAGGGTAACCAGGCCAGGGAGTTGTACAAACAGCAGGGGGTACTGAGGTGGACTGCTGCTAGAGTAGTCTCCTTCAGGGTAATCACCTGCTGGGCATTGCACCAGATTTCCTGTGCTGGGGTCACGTGTATACATTAATAAATATGTCTGATAAATTTTTAGAGGATTTGCATAATTTCCAAGAAGGCTCTCTGGTTGTGATCTTGCATCGTACTAATTGATAGTGTTGTAGTACCTGAAACTGGTCTTGGTCTTAAGACCAGTCTCAAGCAGTGGCGGCTGGTCAATAGGGGGCGCACGTTCGCTGCCCTCCTATTTTTGGTACACAAAAATAAAATAAAATAACAAAAAAAATGTTATGAATGTTTCGACAATAAATTGTATATATGTTTTCTAATAAGCAAAATAAATAATCAAAGTTATTGATGTTTTAACTTCCATTTTATTCATGAGTGTTTTCGTGTGAGTCACTTCTGGGTCAGGCTGTGTTCACCGCCCCAGACTCCCATACACAACTCATGAAGATTTTGGTCACAATAAGTCCTCAATGCAAAAGAATAGGGTGGCCTGTGTTCGCAGCTGACCTGCGCACACACACAGGTAGTGTTTGGGTCCACCAGCGTTGGGTAAATGAGGGCACAGATCGTAGTGTGAAGAGCTTGTGAGTATCCTGGTTAGATAGAAAGGCACTATACAAGTACAGTTCATTTACCATTTAATACTTAATACTGATACTGTATTCTGCTCATACAATTTTCACTAAAAAAACCCTCATCATCTATATTTTCTATTAAGTGAAAGCTTTAGAAAAAAACTACACTGTTTTGTTCTTTTTGTTCTTGTTTGCTCTGTTGAAATTGTTTGACTAAATAGGGCTATTATTCTGGTTGGGTTACTGCATCTCATGCCCCATTGGAATTTATTTTTGTCTGTGTACTAGACCAAACTCACTGGTGTAAATGCAAATTGGTGTTTTGAGTTGTACAAATATTTCTTGAGGGGTAAAGTTTTTCTTGGGGTGGAAGTAATCTCATTATTTGAAGCTGAACTCATTGAAAAACACTAGAAGCATATTTTGTTGCTCATTCCAGAACTGTTGCATGAAAACATGGGCAACACATTTTATTAAGGCAATATGCCATGGCAATAATGAAATCTGTTAAAACAGCATTTTAGGTCATTTAAAATGCGCTGCACTTGTTAAAATCATTTCAGTATAAACAGTGACGTGCGGTGAGGTTCATGGATGTTGAGGCAATCAGTTCATCAGAATCAGATTTACAAATATATGAACCTACAGAACAACTTATTCACCATATGACTGGCAGAAGTTCATGAGTTATGTCTCATATTTCGTATCAGTGTTCTTTACACAAACTGCAGCTCATTTGATGCACATTTCATTAAAACAGTTATTATGTTCTACCTTTACTTATAACGTAAGTCCATGCACCACTGAAAATATCCCATCTGGGTACAGGTACTGTCACAAGTTGAAACATGTCAGGGTGAAAAAGTTTCTCTCTGGACATCCACACAGTGCCCAACTGTTTCAGGAGAGCTGTAGTCTCAGCTGTGGTATGGCTCTTATTTACCTGCTGCTTCCAAGTCCAGTTTAGAAAATAGTTTGAGCTTTAACATATATAATCCTCCATTCTAAAAGTCAGGTTTAAAAGAGAGAAAACAAATGGATCCTTGCTGTACTTTACTTTTTTAACTTTATAAAAATTTACAAAACAGGTATCTTAAACACTGCACTTGGCTTGCTAACTGTAACTTTTTTGTTCTTATTCTGCAGCTAACCTCTGCTGCAGCTCGTGCATTCTCTGAACTCATGACTGCCCCCTGCCGGTCCTTGAGCCTACAAAATGTTTTGCCTCCGTGTCTTTTCTCAGCCGTTTCAGCTCACAGAACATGTTGCACAAATACATATTTATAGAATAAACATCTGCTAAACAGTGGAATGTCAGGTGTATATAAAAAAAAAATCAGAAACAATTTACTGGTGACATTTAGCAGGGCTGCCAACTTTTAAAAAAACCTAAGAGTGAGATCCGGATGGGACAGGGTGGGATAACTGTAATGACCATTTTATAGTCCTGTGTTAGATTTAGAGGTTGAACACGTCAGTATTTAACGTCTTCAGATGTTACGTTTAGACTAACTGTTGAATTCTATGAAAAGCGTTTTATTATTTATGTTCAGTCAAAAATGTTACGAGGTAAGTCAAATGTTTTTCTCTCAAGTTCAGGACAGGCTGAGGTTTAAATTCAGCCAGAGAGCTTGGCCTTTAATCTGATCGGATCGCACTATGGATGCAAATGGAACCATAAAAAAGTATGATTTCTTTTTGTCATGATTTGTGTCTGTGCTTATGATTTAGTCTAAGTTTTCTGTCTTTTCCTCCTGTTTTCTTCCTCATGTCTGCCTTTGCTCTAGCYCCGCCCACTCACACCTGATCCTCATGTTTCTTCCCCAGGTGTTTCTTGTCTTACCTCATTAGTTTTCCTTTATTTTCTGTCCTTTGTCCTCAGTCTTGGTCAGATCCTTGTTCTTGTTCTCTGTTCTTAGATCCTTGTTCGCTGGTCTCTGTTTGATGTTCATGTTCTTGTTCCTGCCCAAATCCCTAGTTCTTGTTTGCTGCCACATCGGCACCTTTTGTTTTGTTTTAATATAACACTTTTTGCCACCTCACTCAGTTCTGCATCGTGGGGTTCTAATCAACTAAGCTCAATCATAACACATTTTGGTTTTTCATTTAACCAGGTAAATACCACAACATTAGACACCTCTTACATAAGAACACTAATGACAATAAAATTGTCATTTTATGTACACTATAAACTTGAATGTTGAAATATATACAGTGGGGTGATCAAGTATTTGATACACTGTTGATTTTTCAGGTTTTCCCATTTGCAAAGCTTGTAGATGACTGTAATTTTTATCATAGGTACTCTTCAACTGTGAGTGATGGAATCTAAAA
>NW_013954066.1:64358-64840 GCF_001266775.1 Austrofundulus limnaeus
AGTGTATACTGTATATACTGTATAGAGTTAAGCAAACTTAACTCTTGAATCCGGGAGACAGGCAGGGGTCGAGAACCAGGAAGTCTGAGGTGTCGTGGTGCCGAGCAGGGGAGAGATGAGAGGCAGGAGTCCGAGAAACAGAACCAGGATCATAACCAGAGGAGCAGAAGGCAGTTTGAAGCTAAAGCTCCGGCGCGTGGACTGAAAAATATGACACACTGTTTCAGAAGCTCTGTGTCGGAGCGTGATTCGTTTCGCAAAAGTCACGTGATCAATGACGTCCGAAGCTTCGAAAGTGCTGAAGTTACGTCATTGCTTTGGTAAGTGATTCAAAAAATTTAAAAGGACATGAATCACTGGCGGGGGCTGTGGTGTGTTTTGGTGAGGAAGTAGCTAGTGCGAAATAACAAATCAGTGAGATAGTGAGACATGGACCTTGTGAGGAAGAGAGGACGTTCTGCAGTTTGAGAACACTTTGAACT
>NW_013954066.1:65840-66235 GCF_001266775.1 Austrofundulus limnaeus
GTTTAAATCTGTCAGGTTGAACTGGACGGCTACCCTATGTGAAAGTATTTCTTGGCGATAATGGATTATTTCTAACAAGCCTGACAGTCTAAGTGGTCCGCCCGCTGTAACACGGACTTCAATACGTGTCCCTGGGTTTTCTCTAACACTTTCAACTAGAGGCTGTATTCCTAATAATGAAACGTTTTAAGCGGGGGTGTGTTGTGTCACGCACATGTACCGATGGGTCAATAAATATAGTTACTAATGGATCAATAGCGATTTCTATTGTGCCGTTAATTTTTGTATCTTTACTTTTATCAATTTATAATGTTTTTATATAAAAATAAAAATAATTTTATGCTCTGCGTTGTGTTTTAATGTGTGTCCTAATAAACAGGATTCAGCTGGATTTC
>NW_013954067.1:0-6757 GCF_001266775.1 Austrofundulus limnaeus
AAAAAAAAGTCAATCAAACCCAGATGTCCTCACAGCAGCAGCAAAAAAAAAAACAACCCCACTCCTAAAACTTTCCAGCAATAAATCACTTTAGACAGGACAAAGGAGCTGCAGCAAGAAAAAACTTTAAACCAACCCCCACATTTGGGTCCAGCCCAAATGTCGCCAAATTAATACACAAAAAATAACAAAAAACAAGAAAAACTCCACATTTAACACAGAAACACACATGTAGAACAGAAACACACACAGGCCTGCACTACCTTGCTTGAACAGAACTTTAAAAAATAACAAAAAAATCCCTGACGTGTCCCCTTTAACTCACATTTTACTTACAAAGCCTCCACCACCTATTTTCTATTCATCTCCACTGTCCTGTTTCAGCGGATTTACACAGCTCTTTAGGCCTTAAAAGACATCTGTAACCGTTTACTCATATACAGGCGAAATAAGAGAAAAACTAGGCTGGGCGGCTCCGTGACCGCACCCTACTGCAGCTAGCCAGGGCAGCCAAGACGTCTCTATGGCCGACCCGTTTCGCTAGCTACGGAGTAGCGGCTAACTCAAAAACCGGAGATGCATCTCCCACACATTTTACTTCAAAATACGCGTATTTTCAACTCAGAAACCACCCGAGAACACACAATCTCAGTGGTGGGAACACGTCATTAAAAGAGTAGCTTAGCAAGGTTTGAACACGCAAAACAAAACAGACAAAAATTAGACAATAACACAGGGCCCCAAACGCTGTTAAGCAGACGATAAAAAACCCGCACACGACCCGCTCTGAGCTCTGAAGGCATTAATCAAATAAAACAGAAGTATTTACGACTGTAAAAAACCTCCATCAATCTGATATTAACCTTTTAAAGCTTTTTACAGGCCTGAAATCGTGACGCCAGAAATGTGGGGTCTCGTCCGGTTCTCCGGGGCCCTTCAGCGATGTGGACCTTTCTCTCGTCTCCGTCTGTTGGTGGCTGAATCCGGCTGATTCGGTGGACAAACAGAGATCGTCCTCCTGTAGACTTGTTGACGGTTAAAAAACTCTTAAGCTGACATATAAATGAAAAAAGGCGATTTCTTCAGCTTCTAGACATGTTTATTGAGCGAGACATCTGGAATAGGTCTTTAACAGCGTGGTGATATGAAGAACACTGAACAAAGAGCGCGTGTCCGCTCCATGCGCGCTCCGGTCGGACGCGCTCACGGTCTGACGCTCGTTCACATTTCTTAAAGGGCTAGGGCATAAAATATACCACAACACCAAACACGTTTTAAGCAACAGGAGCATCAGGTTTACATGCAAAGTCAATGGTGGACGCGCGTCTAGGGACCTTGCGGTACATCTTTTGCATTTAGCACGGCACATCCTGAAGCGGTAGGTGCAATTTGAACGTTTGACGTGCATGCAGCGTGTCTAAAGCAGCCAATGCTCGAGTTCAAAAATCTGAACTTTTGCTGCTCAACACGCCGCATCAACCAATCAGGGAGACTCTGCTCTGTGACATAGCTGTACATCTTTTCCTGAATGTTGCCCACTAACCTGAAACAGATGGAAAAATCAATTCAGTTCAATTCAGTTTATTTATAAAGTGCCAATTCACAACAATTGTTGTCTCAGGGCACTGCACGCAAAAAAACAATACATCTAAGGAAGCCAGCAGACTGTGTCAAATCTCATTTCGTCACAGTCTCCCATCCTGAGCAGCAAACCGGCAGCAGTGGAGAGGAAAACCTCCCCATTAAAAGGAAGAAACCTCCAACAGAACCAGGATCAGGACAGGCGGCCATCTGCCTCGACCGGCTGGTTTGGGGGACAGGAAAGAGACACAGGCAAACACAGAAAAACTGGTCCAGGTGCACCTTCTTCTGGAAAAGAGACACAGAAAAAACATGTTATTGATGGAAATAATTACAATAAACATGTAGAGAAGAGAGACTAAGAAAAACAGGAAATGTGCTCAGTTTGTGCTCTAGCAGTCTGTCTATAGCAGCAGAAATGAAGAATAAGTCAGGAAACCTAAGTCTAACTATATGATTTATCATGACATTTATCAGGCATGCTTGTAGTTTAAGTAACTGGTTGGATTCATCAGGTTTCATGGATAAATATAACTGAGTATCATCAGTGTAGGCGTTCCCCAAAGGGGAAATAAACATTTCCACTTGTCTTTGACTCTGGTTTTTAAAAGAAAAAAAAAATCCTTTCTTAAAAGACATAATTTATTTTCTTTAATAAACAAAATAATATTCTTCAAGTTTTTGGTTTATATTCTCTTTTTAATTACAAGTTATCATTTTATAAATCAAAGTTGTCTAATGAATTAATCTTTTGCATTATTTAAAAAAAAGAGAAAAAAGCGCACCATGAGAAAAAGTTTGAACTGTCTCTTTACCTGTTTTACACAAATGCTTGTCTAAATCAACTGTGGTCTTACAGTAGAGTGATTGTTTTTCTTTTTATTATTCCATTTAAAAAGGTAACATATCATGCTTTTAAATCCTTCTTTTTCACGTCTAAATCATTCAATTATGGTCTGTTTGAAATAAAACTGCAACGCTTTGGTCTTAATTCCTCATTTTTGTTGCTCCACAGACTCCTTGCTTTACCCCTGTTCTGAGTTGCGCCTCAGAGCAAATTGTTTTGGTGCGGTTTCTTTAAATGCAAATGAGATATTTCACACCCCGCTCCCTCCAGGTCGCTGAGCGTTCGACTCCACCCCGTTCGGCCATGTTTCATAGCAACAACACAGTTATCTGACTAAAAACTGTTCTTAAGATGAAATAAGATAAGATAAAACTTTATTGACCCCTTTATTGCTTTGCACACTAAAACAAAGGAAACACAAGAAATATGTCAAGGTGCAGATGCTATTTGGTTTCAGCTGACACCAGAGGCAGCATGGGGGGCAGGGCGAGGACCGCTCAGCCAGGCTGCAGACAGAGCAAACACATTTATGAGAAATGAACACATCAAATGAAAAATATAAAAACCTCTAACAATCACTACTTAGAGTTATAGGGATACACGGCTCAACAGAGATAGGACTTTTCATTAGTCTAGCTACAGAACTGAATAGAAACCTGGGATTGCTTTTATTCTCTTTTATTAAAGATGAATAATATGCAGTTGTAGCTTTACGAAGGGCTTTCATATGTTAGCAGGCTGTCTCTCCAGTTTAAATAAAATTCTTCTATGTTAGTGGAGCGCCAATAAGAAACCTCTACAATCTACATCTGCAATAGTTCTTTGTAGCTCTTTCACTGCACGGGCCTAATTGTAAACATTCAAATTACAATAGGCCCTCGCAGTGCTCTTGCTACTTGGGCCTAATTAAATGTAGATAATTAAATGGATTCGAACAAAATTCAAATATTTTGACCACATTAGCCTCAAAATCATCACTGGTAATTTTCATACTGATTGAAAAATATGATGGTAACTTCATAGCCTTTAGTTTATAGACATATTTCTCACCAACAAATGCAAAAAATAAAAATAAATATTGCAGAAGTTTGAGTATCAGAACTGCTTATTATACAGCACAGAATACATCCTGTAAATATTAGCCCTGTAGTTAAAATGCGTGATTTTTAATTTTTTTTAAAGTGAGTTATTTACAAGCACCGCCCGCTATTCACAATCATTACCATATGGTACAGACCAACTCAGTTTGTGGTCTTAAGTAAGTGTAACAAATTTGGTGTCAATCGGCATTACCATTTATGAGATATAAACACATTTCTAGTGCCTCCTAGAGTTTGTTTGATATATAATTTTTAATACATGCTTAGAAATTTTTATTGGATGTATATGTGTTTGATGTGCACATGTGGTAACATACATAAAAACTGTCATTTTTGGTAATGCTAACAAGTTAGCTTTGCATACAAGTAAACATAACTTGGTCATAGAAAAACCAAACAAATTTTCCTTCACCTCGTTTGTAGAATAACTTGGTGCTACATGAGAAGTTTCATCTTTTAGAGTTGTGCTTTTTAAGGAAAGGTTTAGCATTTTATGCCATTTTGCATAATACATTTTTTTAAAGAAACATATTTAATCAAAAATACAGTACAAATGAACAATTAGGAGGCCAAAATGTTTTTGTTGAATAGGCTAGGTTACAGATCTAGCCCAGGAGTTACATATCAAACTGTTTTACACATTACACTAGCACATTACACATTAAATTCTTGTTGGATTCATGCGGTATTTTAGTATTATATAAAAGTTAGTGTGATTATTTTGCTGTAAAAAACTTATCAAAATCTCAGATGGTTTAGAAGCCACAACTGATTTAATCAACATTTTCATTTAGACAGTACAGGCCACACCCACTTTATTTGTGCACAATGATATTTTAGGTTTAACCTCCAGGTGAGGGTCTGAAGGTCTGTGTCAAATTTCATGAATATTAGATAAGCCATTTTGGTGTGATTTTTTTATGGTTTATAGCATCCCCTTAGCCTGAATGATTTTTAGATTTGGTCCACTAACTTAGAACTGACTCTTGTACTACGTGTATGATTTTCATCTAATCAAGTCCTATTGTTATGAACATATAGCAACATTTCTGTTTAGCTATCTTGCCTAAATTTTTTGTGTAGGCATTACTCACACATTTTAAAAATGTAATACTCCTTTGAAACTTAGAATCAGCATATATAGGATGGTGAATTTCATTGTAATTGTACTTTAGAAGACGCTAAAAGAAGTATTTGCAAATTTTGCACTGTAGAAAGAAAAGATAGGTGGAAATGGGTGTGGCCTATACCATGTGACTCAGTGATGTCCAGGGATTGTGTTGTTATGTGCCAAAAATTTTTGCAAGTTATGGTTTAGAACCCAGAGGACAAATTGCAAAAACATTGATTATAACACCTCCTTATTGGTTGACATGTTGGATTATTTTTCTCCTCTGTACTTGTAAGTTTTTTTTCACTATCATGTTAAAATCTTCTCTATAGTTTTTGTGGTTTGGGCTGCAGTATGACTTTTTCTGACGAAATAAAAAAAAAACATTAATAAATAAACAGAACAGATGCCATAGATTTCCATGTTTTGCTGGATGCATGGAAATACTTCTGCTTTGCAGCTATGTTATCCTGCTCCATGGGCTTATACCCCTAATAATAATAACAATAATAATAATAATAATAATAAAATACAGAACAGATACAATAGGTTTTCTTGCGCCGCTGGAAGCATGGAAACACTACTGTGTTGAAGCTGCGTTCCCCTGTAAATAATCCCCTCCTCTCTTAAAATAGAAAAACAGAGCCTTTTTTATTATTTTGCTTCTAGTTATGTCAGACTGTATTTTTAACAGTTATAATCATATACCTTTGTGGACACTTAATTAAAATTACAAAACCATTTTTAATCGGTGGTCCAATTAATATGTAAATTAATGCAAATGTAGTAAAACAAGGTGGCGATTAAGTTAAGGACACTATTTCATGTCTTCCTTAAGTGTGAAAACAAACTGTCTTGTCTTTTTCCCCTGCCACCCTGCCTTCACACCCCAACAAAAAAACTCATGTCTGATGGATTGTGATGTTTAAACCACAGGCTGAGTTAGGAAAATACCCTCAGTGGTATAATTTTAAAATGACAAGCACACCAGAAAAGATAATGCAACACAGAGCTGCTTCCTCTAATCCACAGGTTTATTAGTTTACTCACATAATTTGCTGTTCTCGTGCACTAATGTTCATTTGCAGACTTATATCCTGAACAATATCTCACACCATTAAATATTATGGCTTTGTTTGAAAATTGAGGCAAAGGAGGCTTGAGGTGAGAGTTGACAATTCTAAACGAGCAGACTTTCAATTCTAATTAGGCCTGGGAGATACAGTGATCTTTCAAAGTCATATCTGGAAGAGCCAGGGGATGTGTAAGGGAGGTTAGCAGGTAATAATGACTCTGAATTGAAGTGGATATTAAATAACTTTGGAAACAGAGAGAAGGAAATTAATTCATTCTGCAAGGCAGACCTGAAGTGATGGGCAGATGGAGGTGAGCAGGTTATATAACTTGGTTTCTTCTATACTTACTTTGCTGTTCAAACCTGAAGTAAATAAATACAAAATCAAAATGCAGTTTTGAACTTTTTCCCCTTACCAAAGACGAGCTGATAAGCAGTCTGATGCCAGCCAATGGACACAACCCCAGTTTAAAAATTGTAACTGATGTAATAGAAATGCAGCTTTTTTTTACTGCAGTTCGAACCTACAAATTGCAATATGTCAGGCCTGTCAGGGAAAAAAAGGATTCTGAAGAGGGCTCGTGCTGCATCAATGTGTAGTACTTGAACTGGATATTTACAGTAAACAAATCCACCCATCTAACTTGCTGTTTGAAGAGATATTTTGCTAACACATCTACTTTGAATGTTATCAACCCATTCAATGGCCATTATTAGCACTTATCAGTCCCATAGATTGGCTTTAGACTATCCCCTGTACTTCCTAGTAGGTTAAAAGGCACTTATATACCATTCTTATGCCTGATAATATGCATTTAGGTAGGGGAGAACAGGGTTGGTTGTCATACTTTTTACTTTCATCTAAATAAGAAATATATGCTATGTTTGCTCAATCTAATTTCAATGTGTAATGGAACCCCAAAGTGTCTTTTTGAAATAGAAGAAACATATCCTTCTCAGCAGGATTCATTTAAAAAAGATGTGCACTACTAAACATGACTTGTGCATATGTGACAACCAACCCCATCGTGGGGTTGGTTGTC
>NW_013954067.1:6845-8530 GCF_001266775.1 Austrofundulus limnaeus
TTGATAAAAACTAAATCTTTTTATATAGGTAACAACATCTTATTTGCCATAAACTGATAGAACTTGTCAAAAATTAGAATAAAAAACAGATTCAAGTTGTCTGCATCTGAACAAAATAGGGCCTATCCGTTTTTTTCAGTCATTGTCTGCATCACAGTTCTGGCAGATGTAAAGAGGCTTTCCTGGTGTATCTCATAGGCACCAATGGGCCAATTTCATCCCCAGAAACCTCTGATGGACTTCTTGTTTGTAGTATCTTGCCAGTGTTTGATAATTGATAATAAAGTCCTTTACTGTACTTCAGATAGATTTGTGCAGCCGTTTCACGGCGCAGACTGCCCTGAGCACCACGTCAGGTGGTGTCTGGTCTTAGCTGGTCATGTGACAACCAACCCCGAAGAGGATGTGGCAACCAACCCCATCAGGAATTTTTTGCTAGCATTTGTGCTAGCAAGCACGTTGTAGTCTTGCAAAGAAAAAAAAAACATTCTTAACTATAGCTCTGCCTTTTTACTTTCAAATTCCAATAAGTGTTTAGCTATAAATCCATTGTTTAAAGGCAATTCCAAATGATCACAAAAATAATCAAGTTACATTATGATGTGGAAAACACAATAAGTCCTTTCATCTCATTGAAAGATGTCACACTGCTAAAATAAAAAATGTAGGTAGTCTGTGACAACTATTTTGGAAACACACACCAAAATTTTGTAACAGGGCTTTCTAGGAGAAAAGATTTAGCAACTGTGACAACCAACCCTTGTGACAACCATCCCCGTTCTCCCCTACAGTGAATTTAGCTCCTCCTCTGGAACACAGAACTTCAATCAAGGGGTTGGCCTGGCTTACTGTACAACTTTGACCAGGGGGAAGCACTCGATTTGCGGCATGAAGTTCCAGGCTGTAGCCATTGCTTGCCCCAGACTGTGCAAGTTGTTGATGGATTGAGTCCAGGGTGCAGACATCACAAGGAAACTAAGAACTAAAAATAAAGTTTTTATGAAACAAGAAAACAAAAAGCTGTTGAGGCAGCCAAACTTACATGGAGTAAATCTGAAGAACACAGGAGAACAGAAAGGAACATTGAGCAGCAAACAATTATCTGGCAAATAACTGGTGAAGAGATACCAGTTAAATACAACTAAGACTGATGAGACATGAAGAGCAGCTGAGCTGATTGAAAGTGACAACAGGTGAGAATGGAAAAGTACTGAGAAGATGGATGAGGATAAACAGAGAAATGGCATAAATAAACAGCACACAGAGAATCAAAACAACATGAAAAAGAAATGAAACACAGAATCCAAATAGCACGAAATCCTGAACAATACTAAATCCAAGGATCCTGACACAGACATTACCAACAGTTGCTACTTTGACAGACAGAATTTAGAAGATCAGATCCCCTAACAGTATATCTTATCTTCTCTAAATGAATGTAAGACATAACTTCTCTTAACCAATGACCATATACTGGAGGATGTGGATCCTTCTATCAAAGAAGAATAAGTCTTCTAGCCAGTAGAGAGAAGAAAGCTAACACCGTCCTCTGATGTTCACTGAGGGAAGCTTCTGCTGGAGCCACCCCAAAGAGAGAGAGATGAGTGGTGATGGATGAACAGTTCGTCCAAATAGTCCTGAAAAGGTGTCAAAGATGCCTTGCCAATATACATGTACCTGTGGAC
>NW_013954067.1:9867-13167 GCF_001266775.1 Austrofundulus limnaeus
GAATGTAAAAGTGTGGCAGGAGATTGTTTACAGCGATCACACGTCGGATCCAAGTCCTTTTTTGAATTTGCACAACCTGTCCTTAGACCAGTGTAGATGATGTACTACCTTGAATTGAACTATAACATGTTTCACACATATTGTGGACGATTCAAAATATATTTTTGAATAATTTTTTGCCAAACTGTGTCTGATATGGATTCCTCCAAGTCCATCTCCCACTTGCCCTTCAAAGAATCTAAATTGGAGTCAGAAAATGAGCTGAGCAGAGAATAAACTCTACTCATGGAGCGTTTTGTTGCAGACTTACACATCARAATCTCATCTATAAGAGAAGTTGGGGGGCGTAGAGGAAAACATCCAGAGCTTGACATTATAAAATGTCTCAGTTGTAAATACCTGAAGAACTGTGACTTATGGATGTCAAATGTCTGTGCTAACTGTTCAAATGAGGCAAACTTATTGTCAATATAAAGATAATTTAGAGAAGTTATTCCCTTTAAACTCCAAGTATTGAGAAGAGAGTCCATTAATGTAGGAGCAAACATATGGTTACTTGATACTGGAGCAGACAATAATAATTCTGTGCTTTTAAACAACCTACTGCACTGATTCCATATTTTTGTTGTGTGAGCTACAACCGGATTAGAAGTATAAGTTGAGATTGGGTGATTAAACAGTAACCGGGAGCAAAGTAAAGCAGAGAGAGAACTCGCCGTAACTGATTTCCTCTCTAGATTTACCCAAGTAGGAACAGGGTCGTCGTCTCTCAACCAGTAYAGTAAGGCTCTAATGTTGGCCGCCCAGTAGTAATATAAAAAGTTGGGGAGTGACAAGCCACCAAGACCATGGGGTAACTGTAGCATCTTACTGCCTATCGGTGGATGTTTTTTAATCCAAATAAAGGACGACAATTCACTATTTAAATTTGTGAAGAACGTCCTGGTGAGGAACACTGGCACGCTCTGAAATAGATAGAGTAATTTGGGCGATATTGTCATTTTAATCACGTTGATTCTACCCCCCAGGGATAGAGGCAGGGATGCCCATGTAGCGATGTCCTTCTTGAGGTTCACCAGGAGAGGCAGAAAGTTTGCTGTATAAAGATCTTTGTGACTGTGAGTAATCCAAATACCAAGGTATTTAAATTTGGCAGAGCTAATTTTGAAAGGAACTGGGCCCATATGCTGCTCTTCTATTGGGGTCACAGGCATCAATTCACTTTTTGAAGGTTAACCTTATAACCAGATATTGTATGTTTCCAAACTTTGAAGTAAAAGAAGTAATTCAGGAATACTAGACAAGGGATCTGAGATAAAAAGAGTATCATCTGCAGATAAGGAAACTTTATTTTCAGTGCCAAACCGATTCATACCTTTAATCTAAGGGTTGTTCCGTAAAGCCACTGCAAGTGGTTCAATCGCGATTGCGAATAAGAGTGGCGAGAGTGGGCACCCCTGCCTCGTACCACGTTCCAATTCAAAATAGCTGGATAGATTACTGTTAGTGCGTACTGTTGCCATTGGCAAGATATATATCAGCTTCACCCATGAAACAAATTTAGGGCCGAAGTTAAACATCTCCAAGGTCTTAAAAAGATAGTTCCACTCCACAGTTGTGACCGGGTGGAGCAGAAGTATACAGCACATTAAACAACCGCCTGATATTAAAGAAGGATTGACGATTTTTAAGATAAACCGGTCTGGTTAGGTGCAACAATTGTGGGGATAATCTGTTCGACTCGTTTTGCCAACATCTTTGTGAGACCTGACAGTCATAATGGATCGATGAGGATTGGACCTGCGGTCAACGCCGGCCCTTGCTGTCCGTCGCTGAGATGATTTTCTTTTTAATGTAGTCCATTGCTTTATTGGCATCCAGGAACTCCTTGTTTTCCTCCCCATGAGAAATGTGGAGCCGTGCARGAAAAAGCAAGCCGTAGCGAACATCTCGTCGGTTGCGAAGAAGCCTCCTCACCTCCGTAAACGCCGCCCGAGCCTTGGCCACAGCCGCCGTGTAGTCAGATGTGATGATAATCGGTGCCTCCTCAAAACGAAGATGGCCGCGGCTCCGTGCCCAACGCAATATTTCCACACATTCTTGATAAGAGTGCAGCTTAGCAACAATAACCCGCGGCTTATCGCCTGACTTGTTCCCACCTGGAGAGCGATGTGCTCGGTCAACCAGTGGCACTTTATCCATCTGTAGAACCTCTGCTAGCAGTTTAGCCACTGCTGTATTGGAGCTGGATTCTGGTGTCTCAGGAACTCCTATAATCTGCACATTGCACCTTCTCATGCGCTCTTCCATATCATCGCACTTCTTTTTGAGCCCATCGACTTCTTCTTTCAGTTTCAAGAAGGTGGTGCGTAAAGTAACAACCTCATCGGACCAGGTTGACAAGCCATCCTCCACCTCTTTTACACTCTGCTTAAGGTTGTCCAGATCGGTGCGTAGTAGCATTGGCCACTTCCGCTCTCACCGCTTGTAGCTCTCCTTTAATAAGAAAAAACTCTTCAGCCAAAGCCGCTTTTATTTTGGATTTGATCACAGCTGAGAGATCGGTTTTTATAGCGGCAAGAATGTCAGACTTCAAGGAGAGTGTGTCCACCTCGCCGCGGGAGGGAGAAGGAGGTGCCGAAAATCCGGCTTTAGCTGCAGTCTGCTCCGAGGCGGCCTCGGGCCTAACAGCCGCAGAGCTAGAATGTTTGCCTTTCCTCGAGTTTGTCACCATTCTTCTACTCTTCCAGGCAAGAATCACTCAGGGGTCGAGTCCGGCCAGACCAAATGCTCAAAACAGCAAGGACATTTAGTACAGAACCACAAACAGAATAAGTCGGAGTGGGAGCCCACGCGACACACGTCTTACTCCTCCGCCATCTTCACTCCAAGCAGTTTTTAAGGGGAAATATGAAGGTATAATTTAAATACTTCAAAAAATGTTAAAATAACCCTGGACTCCAGAGGGTTAAATACATAAATTCACCTCATCAAGTTCTTTTCCATCTCCCTGTTCTCACCATCATAGTCCATATGACATTTTGTCTTACCTATCTTTTGGACTAAAGCTGAAAACATACTACTTGCAAACTGTTGACGTTGGCAGGGGTTGTCCCAGTTTAATGACGAAAATTATGTCACCGGGCTTCTCAGCGTCGTGTCGACAGCCCCTTTTGGCACAAACTATTGGCCAATTTCTGTTCTTCTTATTTTTTCTAAGTTACTTGAAAAAACATTATTTAATCAACTACTTCAGCATCTAGAAGCTAATAATATGCTAAGCAATAGCCAACATGGTTT
>NW_013954067.1:14239-15547 GCF_001266775.1 Austrofundulus limnaeus
CCATTAACATGATAAAAATAAGAATGATAACAAATGTTACACAAGTCTTAATTTAAAACAAAACAAACTAAGAGGTCTTTCTTCTATGTTTATACTAAAGCATGGAATGACATTCCTCAAAACATAAAGTCCATTTCAAAACTACAGCCCTTTAAGAAGAATCTTGTCTGCCATCTGCTGGACACCTTTTGTTGTGCTCATATTTAGACGTCCTATTTTACAAATTCTGCCTTCCTGAAATTTGGTACGCTTGTTTGTCTTTGTGTCTATGGTGAATAATGATGTGATTGTGATGCTGTATTTCGGATTTATTTATGTGCTGCAGAACAGGAACCTGCTGTAAAACAGCAATTAAGCTGAGTCAGGCTTGATTTTTAGTAACGTTTTCCTGTTGAATCAATAAATCAAATCAAATCAACCAGCTGGCAGAACTTTTAACCCCACTCCTGTGTCGACGTAATATGTGATTGGTTCATGGGCGTGTTTGTTTGTGCTGCGCTCGGGGGGGAACAACTCGCTCCCAGACTAGAAAGCAGCGTTTTATAACATAGTCAAACCATGAAAAACACTTGTTTATTTGTGCTGAATGCGCTGCTGCACTCAGTAAAAAAAGATGGAACCCCCCAGACTCACTCCCAGAGCCGACACCAGGAAGTAGAGCTTAATAAAAGATAGTCATTCCGTGAAAAGCTCGTGAATGGAGATAAAAAAGACGTTGTTGCACGGAGGAATCTGACTGATAAAAACTGTGGAGCTTTAACCAGGACAGATGTGGATGAATACGTCGGGTGAGTGACGAGTCTGACCTTTTTTATTGGCTGTTGCGGGGGAACTCCATGCAGTGACGTATGGTTCAGTGGAAGGGGGGCTTCCCGAACTTGGCGCGGGATGTCGTAGGGACTATAAAAGGTCTGTGTGAAAACGACTGCCGAACAACCACGTGACCGCGCGTCGACCCGTCGGCGTCGGAGCTAGTATGTTTCAGGCTTAAAGCAGGGGTCTGCAAACTGCGACTCCAGATCCACATGTGGCTCTTTGGTCCCTCTGCAGCGGCTCTTTAGATGTTGACCAAAATTACATTAGATAGATGTTATTTTTTTGTTTATTTGTTTTTAATACCCTCAAGCTTTAGCAAATTTTCCTGTTCATTTCTTTGCAAATGTTCAAAACTATTACTTTTAGAGCCCTTCATGGACAAGCGCCAGACTATATTAAGAACCTCATCCAGCCTTGTGTTTCGACTAGGAGCCTCAGGTCGTCGAATCTGAACTTGTTGATGGTTCCTCGGACCCATTTTAAGACTCGAGG
>NW_013954067.1:18451-22641 GCF_001266775.1 Austrofundulus limnaeus
ATGAATATAATATACAAGTTTCACTTTTTAAATGGAATTACTGAAATAAATCTACTTTTTCATGATATTCTAATTGTATGACCAGCACCTGTAAGCCGCGACTTTTTTCCTGAACTTTGAACCATGCGGCTTATAGACCGGTGCGGCTTATACATGGATTTTTTTCTTCAGCCACCAGGGGGCTTTTATGCTCCATTTGCTTCAACCTCTCGCTTCAAAAAAAAAGAAAGGAAAAAAAAAGAAAAAAGCGATAGCTTCCAGAGCTGACTGTTGTACCAGGAAGCAGCGATTTAAAGATAGTCAATGGCCAAAACTCATAAAAGGGGATAAAACAGACATTTTTCACGGTGGAATCTGACTGWTAAAAACTTTGGAGCTTAATCCAGGACCAGTTTGTGGATAAACATCGAGTGAAGAGCCGCAGACTTATTTTTCCTCATTGCACTCCCCGGGGAAAGAATCCCATGCAGTGACGTACTGTATGCTGGAGCGGGAGGGCTATCCCACCACAGCTTCAGAGTCAGCATTACCCCGGGAGGACAGCAACACAGAAAGCAACACTGAACAGATACCGCTGTGTGACACAGCTTTTCTCAGCTTGTTTAACTCCCGACACTAAAGAGGACTTTGATGTTTTCAGTGCGCCGGAGGAAGATGAATGAGATGCTTTGTTGGACCAGAAACTGTAAAACTACCAAAATAAGGTCAGTTAAATGAACCGTATTCCTCCGAACTTTAATTCGTAAAGGTTTGCTTTTTATGTTGAATTCACTTTTTTGACAGCAAATTTGGGTGTACTGTTTTTTATGTTGGGGGTGCGGCTTATAGTCCGGTGTGGCTTATATGTTAATGTTCGCAGATTTTTTTTTTTTAAAATGGCGGGTGCAGCTTATAGTCCGGCGCGGCTTATATGTTAATGTTCGCATTTTTTTTTAAATGGCGGGTGCGGCTTATAGTCCGGTGCGGCTAATAGTCCGAAAAATACGGTAAGTAACAAAATGAACCTTGTGACATGACCTTTTTCAAAAGTAAAAATAGAAATGATCCACTCTTAGACAAAGGACCATCAGAGGGATTTCCATCTGTTATTGAAATCTAACTTAGAACAGAAGAAAGACACATATTCAAAGTAGCTTATTGAACAACAAGTGATAAAAGGCAAAGGCTGATTTTATTAAATGAAGGAGATAAATTTACCTCAGGTAATTTAGTTGTATGGTAATTTAGGTTTTTCTTCACCTTGAAAATGTATTTCCAGCCAAGTATCCTACCTAAAATAATTGGTATTCCACACATACCAACACAAAGCAAGATAGTAAGAGAAGTAGAGACATCAAAATGTCCATCATTTTAATTTTAATTTTGGGCAAACAGGCTGGCTTGAATACTCTAAGATACTAATTGATTTTGAGTGCCATTATCTGATTGTAGGCACAAACAATTTAATTACTCCACCAGGACCACGAATTGTCTAAATGGCACCGTGTTACAGAAACAAAACAAAACAAAAAATGGTGGCTGTTAAGAAGTCTGAGTGGCCAGTACAAAACTTTTTCTACCAGCCACTGTGGCTGGTGGGGAAAATTTTTTGATTTCCACCCCTGGTGCCGACTGTATGAGCATGTGTGCTTTCACAGCTGCAGGGTGCTTCTCACCTCCGTGGGGGGTGTTAGAGAAAAGTTCTACTCTAGCCGTGTTTCCATCAGGGTTTTTAATGCACATTTTGAAGTATCGCATCAGAAAAGGTGAATGGAAATGGCATGATTCGAAAATACTTCTTCTAATTTGCATAAAAGTTGATATGCTCGTTGGAGGTGGGGTTTTTTTTTCCGAAAAAGAGTTAATGCTCAAAAGTAGAGATGGAAACACATTTGTCAAATCAGTTCTGATGTAGCGAACATTTACCTCACATGTTGATCAGCTGTTCCCGCTGTCTGTCCGAAACTGGTCCTGTTACTGGAACGACTGCAGTTGCGACTGCAGCTGGACCCTCCTCCCGCTGTCGGTGTATTCTCATTTGATCCCGTAACATGAAAAGAATTGCATTACTTCCGCTATGTCTCCCGACCACATGTAAAATCGCCAAAACTAGTTAAGTCGCCTAATCTAGTTGATGACAGAATAATTACAACTTTCCTGACAGTAGCAACAAGTTCCTGATAACTTCTCTCCATTTTCCTGAGATGCGACTTTTACTTCCTGTTTACTACACGCATGCACCAATGATCCCAACACAAAGAGGGAGAGAGGGACAAAAACAAGAGGATGTTGAACCCCCGCCTGCATTCACTACATACACATAACACAACACGGGTCAGGTGATGGGGCACATGACCCTCTATGAACTATAGAGCCAATCAAGCCCATTGTTAGTCGATGGACCTATTTTGCATTTGACTCATTGTTTGTCCTGGTGGAGGCAGGGCTTATTAGACTGAGTTTCAACTGAAACTCATCAGACTGAAGGTCTCTTGGAGAAGAGATGAAACGTTTCACTAAAGAAGAACCCATCCAGAGGACCTACTTATTTTTTCTTTTTGATTTTTTTCTACCTGGATTACTGAGATGCATCAGGACACAACAGAACGTAATGTGTTGCTAGTTTTATTTAATTTAAAGTATTGTCAAACAAAATTATCTACTTAACCATATAGTTACCTCAAAAAAGGAAAAGATAAAATCCTTACTTAACTCCTGACAGAGAAACAGAAAAGCAATGCTCGAACAAAAAGGATAAATTTTTTTACCTCCTTCAAATAGTACTCACTGTAACGTGTGAGTTATGAGGGCTGGAAACCTGCCCAGTGTGAGAACCCAGAGTCAAATAACTTTGGAGCACGTGAACTTGTCTCCGTTTATTCAAAGAACTCTCCTCTCTTCTCTCCATACAGGGGAGGAAAAACAAAACAAAACAAAAAAAAAACTATCAGGGTCAATATGGCTACCACAAGAGTGCCACCCTTTCTTCAAAGTCAAAGCACACAGTATAAAACTCTCTCGTTTTGTCACATTTTTGCCTGTCACTCAGTCTGTCTCCTGCCAATCACCTTCATTTCGATCAAATGTTCCTTGGCCTATTTAAGCTCCTGCCTCTCTCCAGACCAGTGCCAGATTATTGAACAGCCTCAGCCTAGTAAATATCCAGCGTCCTTGTCAAGTCCTTGCCTGATTTCATGTTTTTGACCTTCTGCCTGCTTTTTGACCTCCGACCACAGCCTGTTCCTCTCCTGGATTGTTTACTACCTCTGACTCTCAGCTACAGACCCCGTTTCTCCTCACTGGACATCGCCACTTGGTTTGTGATTTGGATTTGTTTTCGGCTCTCTGATCTCCCGGCTCTGACCCTTGACCCAATTCTGGACTACCACACTCAGCCTTACCCCACTCTCGTCACACGGACTTCATCAAAGAAAAACTGCACAGCTCTTACCTTCGAGGAGTTTCATCCAGCTAAAAGCAGGTCRGTGGATAACTTCATTTTTGTCATAAATCCATTCTTGACCCAACACTCATTTGTGTTCTGCTCTACAGAGCGTGCATCCCCGAGAGTCCGACAAGACGCCAACTTCCGGTTTTCAAAATAAAACCTTAAAACTTGTTTGGTCTCTGCCTGTTCTGAATCCATAATCTGAAACCTGTCACATTTATACTATTTCAAAAAGTGACTTACGATGGTACAGATTCACAAATCTCCAACAAATATTTCAAACTTCAGTCTCTGTGCAGCATGCAGGATGGTGTCATCTGCAGGTGTTGAAACCCTCAGTCCTTCACTGGTCCAGACTGCCAGCTCCAGACCATTCAAAGAGTTCCACCTGGTTCACCACCTATCAGAAAAGACACACACACAGCTACGTTAGGTAGAGAAAACAAGGGCACACCCAAACTGCAAAATAAATAAATAAATAACGCAAAGGTGCCAGTCAGTTTATAACACACTACTCTGATCTAAAATGTAATAAAAAACAACATACAGACACATTGTGACAAGTCTAGAGCAGACAACTTTTTATGCAAGCTATATAAAAATAAATGTATGTCTACCTTAGTGGGACTTCTGACAGTGAGAGGAGGCCAGGGTCTCATAGGTGGGCAGGATGAGGTGTTTGAGATGTAAGCAGGTCTCCAGATGTTCACCAGTCTTTGTGGATCTGTTCTTGGACTTGATGATTTTCATGTGAGAGGAAAGC
>NW_013954067.1:22651-29541 GCF_001266775.1 Austrofundulus limnaeus
ACACACACACACACACACACACACACACACACACACACACACACGTTAGGTACAGAAAACAAGGGCACACCCAAACTGATAAATAAATAGATAACGCAAAGGTGCCAGTCAGTTTATAACACACTACTCTGGTCTAAAATGTAATAAAAAACAACATACAGACACACTGTGACAAGTCTAGAGGAGGCAACTTTTTATGCGAGCTATATAAAAATAAATGTATGTCTACCTTAGTGGGACTTCTGACACTGGGAGGAGGCCAGGGTCTCATAGGTGGGCAGTATGAGGTGGATTAGAGGCGCATGCAGGTCTCCAGATGATCATCAGTGGATCTGTTCTTGGACTTGAGGATTTTCATGTGAGAGAAAGCAGACTCACATAGGTAGATCCAAAAAGTGCTGTCAAGTTCAAAGCACCTCTTCTGATGTTGGGATACATTTCCTCTGACAGCAGACTCCAGAACTCTCCATCCATGCCACTTGTTGCTCTGGATTTGATCCCAGTGTCATTTTTGCAGAGTCAAAACCTCATTTTAAACACCAGAGCTTTCCAGCTGAAACATGGACACCAATTTGGACACAATCATCCATCCTGGTGGACAACTGCACGTTTTTATAGCAGCCAAAATCCCGCTTTTATTTTTAAAATCACAGAAAATCTCTACAGCCTCAAACACTTCTTTCATCCGTCATCACTGAAAGATGTTTTTGGTGTTGAGGCAGGACTTGGCTGCACTAGCAGCCTTACCTTTGCTTTGGTTATTCTGAGCTCGGTTAGGAGGGGAAATCCGCCTCCTAGCGTCTGCATTTTTTGAAAGTAATGCAGTTCCACGTTATCCTTTTTGGACAAGCCAAGGCAGCACTTGCATTACAAATGAGTCCTCTTACCACTCCAGGTGAAAATAATAAGTTTTTGTTTGCTTGTTAACTCGTCTTTTGTTCATTTTTTCCCGCCTCTCTGCTATGTTGTGAACACGTGACCCTACAGTCTCGCGAGATCATGTTCGGAGTGCTGTTTCACAGCACCCAAAACTCGCGAGATTACATCTGTGAGAATTCAAGATGGGGAGCGGAGGGTGCGCTTTGCTGGAATGTGTTACTTAAAATCCTCCCACCTCCACCGCTTCTGCCGGAGTTAGAATGAAGCTCAGCGAGTGGACATGTCACCTTGCTCACAGCTGACGGGCCGGCTCATCAGCAGTTAGAGCAAGGATGCGCTTCGTGGGCGACTGGGAACCAGCTGACAGACGACCAGTCGCCTGCGAGCGACTGGCTGAGCACACCTGGATTAGGGTCGCATTTGCCTTTGGTGGGAATGTAGCCTAAGAGTGTTATAATAACACAGAGACCCATGATTTTACTGTTGAATGAAAATGATTTTTAAGTCTAGCAGAGGGAGGAATTATTATGGAACTATAGAAGTATTTATTATAGGTACTAGTACGTTAGTATCACGATAGTTAAGCTGATATCAGGTGTTTGTGTGAAAGCACAGAAGTGCTGTTCAAGGTCCCAGCTTGTGTTCTCTGTGTGCGAGATCACGAGGGTATGACTGTTCTCATGTACACCTGCATTTTTTATGTTGCAGGTTTTTTTAACCTGTTTGCATGTGCAGGCCATCAACTTCAATTTCACAAGTTAACTGTGTGTGTTGCAACAGTAGCTTACCAATATGTGTGTGTTTGTGTGTGTGTGGGGGGTTGTTTTTGGTGATATTTGGGGGCAATTTTAAGACAAAATGCCTACATTTGGGGATAACTGGTACAGTTGGGGACATAAGTCGAGTCCCCGTTTGGTTTAAATGCCATTGGTGGGTTGGAGGTTCGGTTTAGGACCAAGGTGTGAATTGAGTTTAGGTCAGTTTTAGGGTCAGGTGTAACCTGTGAGGTTAGCCTTAGGGTTTGTGGTCGGGATTAGGTTGTAGAAATGTAATGAAGTCAATGGAATGTTCCCAAATGTATAGCTGGGCAAGTGTGTGTGTGTGTGTGTGTGCGTGSGTGYGTGCGTGCGTGCGTGCGTGCGTGTGTGTGTGTGGCCTTGTTCGTGCTTCTTGGTGGGGACGATTTTTCATGAAAATGCAGCCTTGTGGGGACCAGATGCTCCTTGCGGGGACCAAAGCCCAGTCCCCACAACTTCGCAAGCTGATTTTGGGTGGGGGGGATTCGATTTAAGACCAAGGTGTGAATTGAGTTTAGGTTAGTTTTAGGGTCAGGTAGGTGAGGTTAGCTTTAGGGTAAATGGTCAGGGTTAGGATATAAAATTAAAAAAAAAAACAAATGGAAGTCAATGGAAAGTCCCCACAAAGATAGGGAGACATAGTATGTGTGTGTGTGTGCGTGCATGCGTGTGTGTGTCTGTGAACTGAACCTGGGAGTTAAGTCTCCAGCAAACAAGGTGGGTGAGATGTTGGAAACAGCTTGTGTCATCAAGTGTTAGCAACCTGTGATCTCATCTGAGTCATGAGAATGTGCAAAACCCCTCTCTCCCTGGCAATGCACCGGCTCCCTGGGGCTCAAAGCACAACCTGCGCTTTCCTGATACCTCTGCTACACAAGGTTTTGAAGTGACTTACACACTGAAACACCAGAAGGAGGGGGGATGAGGGGCTCAGCTGGAGAGGTGCGGGGAGAGAAACAAGATCGCAGGGCAGTAGCAGGTGCACTGGGGGCCATTTATTCTGCCTCCGAGCTGCAAAGAGTTGGGACATTGTGTAAAACATAAATAAAAACTAAATACAATGATTTGTAAATCATTTTCAAGCTTTCTTCAATTGAATACACTATAAAAACAAGATAGTCAAGGCTCTAACAAATACTTTTTTTGCAAGATTTCACACATTTTGAATTTAATGCCTGTAACACTTCCAAAAAACTGGGATGGGGTAACAATAAAATTGGGAAAGTTGAGAAAGGCTTAAAATCAACTTTTTGGAGCAATCCATGGGTAAACAGGTTAATTGATATAAGGCGAGTGTAATGATTGGGTGTGAAGGGAGCATCCCTGAAAGACCGTCATTCACAAGAAAAGATGTGGCAAGGTTCATTACTTTGTAAAAAAACTGTGTGAGCAAACAGTTTAACCCCAAAGAACATTTTGATTCTACCCTCATATTTCACCTTAAAAATGTTTATCCTGCCATGTTTGGTGTCATTCTCTTCAGCACAATCTCCAATGTGTGTATGTGAAGTTTTTTTTTTTGACCTACTGTATCAACATAGTGTGATACTACTATGTGGGGCTCATGAACATTACTCAACTTACAAGTTCTCACACATCAAAAGCCCGACAACGCCACCCTGGGAATTTCACCCAGATAATATTACTCATTTTTTAATGGGGTAATATTATGTTTCTCAGGCATATATTGAAATTTTATACAATAATATGTCACATTCAGTTGTTGTTAAAATGCTGTTTTTAGGTTTAAATTAAAAATAAACTTGACTTCTCATCCATTTCTAAACACCTTGAAATTGGCCTCTGTCTCTTTAACAACCTCCTTCAGCTTCTGTCCCGCTTATTTCAGTATGTCATCACAACCGCTTCTCTCTACAGGGCTCTGCTGTTAACAGCCTGGAGCATTGTAGCATACTTTGTTATAATGGTAATAAAAAAGCAGCAAGTTTTTACAATATATGTTCTAGAAAATTACATCTGATGATATATATATATATATNATATATATATATTTACTTTGCCATGGGACTAGAAAGTACGTTTTCTAAAGAACTGGAGCGATTACTGACACAATGTTTCAGCTGGTAAGAAGTGTTGGAATTGCATTGTCTTTTAGTGAGAATCTTATTAGTCCACTGTTAAATTTTACTTTGTTCAGCTATCATCTATAAAGTGGCACACAGATATATCCTTTTTTTTCCCTCGGTGAGTTATTTCCAAAAATTTAAGTCCGACCTTTTTAAAGAACCATGTCATCCTTTTTTTTTTCTTTTACCGTGTCCTGTCCGGCAATGTGAAACTCAGAATTGATGTCTAAGTGTCCTCATGAAGCCCAACAGTTTTTATTTCACAAGTGCAGCATAATGGCATTTCACCATTATGTTCCACTTGATATTTATTTAAACATGTATTATAAATTCGTTAGGGATTTAATTTGTTATAACGGACACGGGGACTGAAAAAAGTAAAGAGAGAAAAAGGAGAAAAGTGAAGAAAGATTGAAAGGGAAATGAGAAGATATGAGAGATGCATTAAGAAAACCCATTTGTAGTCTCCACACCTGCAAAAAAGAGAAAACAAAAAAACAGCAACAAAATAAATGTGTATAAAATAATAATTGTAGCCTCACAAAAAAGTACTCATAATTAATTATTACTAGCCACTCATAAAATTGTAGCAGAAACTTAAAGAACAGAGTCACATCAGAACTTGAGTCAACCATTACTCATCCCCCCATGTCTACAGAGAACAACGACTTCCTTCATTATCTTCAAACCCTTTTKGTTTACTATCTACAGGTGGTAAAATAAACTGGACATTGCAACCTCCAATTGATTAAGCACTGTGTGAGACCTCTTTCAAGTACTCAAAATGGCCGTTTATCACAAAGAACTCACCCATTTGCCAGACTTAAAGTCTCCCCAAAGTGGCTTTGCTATCTATAACCCCTTTTGAGACCAGATCTCCTGCTGAGATATTGTCACCCAAGGAAGTTTCAAAAAGACACGTTTGCATACCGTCTCATTTATGGTTTTAGAGCACCCCCAAAAGGCTGGTTTCATAGTTACATCATGAACAAATGTCTTTCTGTTGTTTGTCATCTGATAAAAGAAAAAAAGAAGCATTGTAATTTTTTTTATCATGATTCAATCACTGTGATAATGCTTGATTTACCAGTAACTACTTCACAAGTAATCTATCACTCTGTGCCCAGGGGCGACAACCCCAAGCCCACTCCAAACCCACCCCATAGCAGCCAGGCCACCAGGTCAGCAACCTATGTCCACCATTACAGACCACCTGAGGGCCCACATGCAGCCACCAAAATCATCCCCCAGAATCACCAAGGCTGCCCCCTGGATGGGGGCCGCAGGCGCCTGCTCAGACCCTCAGGGCCCCCCCGATGCCCCCAAACCCCGATACCCCCTCCCACATCAGCCACAATGCCCCACAAGGTGTGATCCAAGCCCCCCATCCCCACTATGTGATTAAAGCCTGAAACATACTCGTTGCGAACTGCCGACATCGGCACAGGTTGTCACAGTTTATTGACGAAAGTTACGTGACCGGGCATCTCAGCGTCGTATCGACAGTCCCTTTTGGCACAACCTGCCAGCAGAACTTTTTGACCCCCCAACCCCCTCCCGTGTCGACGGTAATGTGTGATTGGTCTGATTGGTCGTGGGTGTTTGTTTGTTCTGCGCTCGGGAAAAACAAAGAAAAAAAGAATGACTCGTTCCCAGACTAGAAAGCAGAGTTTTATAAGATAGTCAAACCGTGAAAAACTAGTGGCTTTTTTGTTTGTGCTGAATGTGCTGCTGCACTTGGTAAAAAAAAGAGGGGGAAAAAACCCTACTCGCTCCCAGAGCCGACACCAGGAAGTAGAGTTTTATAAAGATGGTCATTCCATGAAAAACTCATGAATGGAGATAAAACAGACGTTGTGCACGGAGGAATCTGACTGATAAAAACAGTGGAGCTTTAACCAGGACAGATGTGGATAAATGAGTCGGGTGAGTTACGAGTCTGACATTTTTTCTGCATTATCGGCTGTTGCGGGAGAACTCCATGTAGTGATGTATGTTTCAGGGAGGGGGGGTTTCACGAACTCGGCACGGTGGTGTCGTAGGGACTATGAAAGGTCTGTGCGAAAATGACTGTCGAACAACCACGTGACCGCGCGTCGACCCGTCGGCGCCGGAGCGAGTATGTTTCAGGCTTAAGCCATTCAAAGGAGCCCAGAGAAATTGATCTGATGTGGTGGCAGAGGCTGTCTCAAGACTACCGTATTTTTCAGACTATAAGCCGCGACTTTTTTCTGAACTTTGAACCATGCGGCTTATAGTCCGGTGCGGCTTATACGTGGATTTTTTTCTTCAGCCACCAGGGGGCTCTTATGCTCCATTTGCTTCAACCACTCACTTCAAAAAAAGAAGAAAAAAGAAAAAAAGAAAAAAAAGAAAAAAGCGATCGCTTCCAGAGCCGACTGTTGACAAGAAAGCAGCGATTTAAAGTCAATGGCCAAAAACTCATAAAAGGGGATAAAACAGACATTTTTCACGGTGGAATCTGATTGATAAAATCTTTGGAGCTTAATCCAGGACCAGTTTGTGGATAAACGTCGAGTGAAGAGCTGCTGACTTTTTTTTTTGGCATTGCACTCCCTGGGGAAGGAATCCCATGCAGTGACGAATGCTGGAGCGGGAGGGCTTTCCCTGGAGCTAGGCTCTGGGTTTCTCGGGGGAACTATGAAAGGTCAGTGCGAAAACAAACCCTGAACAACCATGTGACGGTACGTCGACTGGTCAACAGCTGAGCAACCATACTGCCAACTTAGCCAGAGGTGTAGCGCCATTTTATTTTAGCTAGTAGCAGACACGACATGACAGATCTTCGACAGACACGATATTGGACAGTATGCGGGCCTACATCACGGATTTGGTGAAAGCAGCCATCAAGAAAGCAAACTCAATTCCTGCTGTTATTCCTGGAGGTACAACAAAGTTTTTGCAACCCCTGGACATCACTGGGAATCGTGCATTTAAAGCAGTACTCAGGGCTGAATGGAAGGCTTGGATGACTGACGGGGATAAATCCTCCACAAAAACTGGCCGAATGTTGTGACGCTCCTGCTCCTGCTATGGTTAATTGTTGTTCGCAGGTGCGTCCTGTTACCTGATTACCTTCCAGGTCTGTTGGAGGTGGAGTCAGAGC
>NW_013954067.1:30093-31176 GCF_001266775.1 Austrofundulus limnaeus
GAGAGCGACACCCACTCAGTTTTTACTCCTAGACACTTTAAATAAATGGCCTTCTAAAGGTTTAAACTGGCATCCTGTGTCGTGTTTCCAATTATGTTATGGCTCTCGAGCCAGGTCGTAACATAATGTGGGGGCTCGTCCGGGATTTTGAACCGTACAGCATAACATAATGTCGGAACTCGTCCGGGATTTTGAACCGTACAGCATAACATAATGTTGGAACTCGTCCGGGATTTGAACTGTAAAATGTAACATAATGTGCGGAACTCGTCTGGGATTTGAACTGTATAACATAACATAAATGGGGGCTCGTCCAATGCATAAGCTAACATAAAATGGAGGCTCATCCAAAAGAAAAAAAAAGTAATAGTGAAATTTGTGTAAGCTCGTCCGTTCCTGTAGCCGAAATATGGATAGTGTCTCGTTTCAAAGTTAAAATTGATGTGTGTATAAGTTTGTCTGAAGCTATTTTGTTTCAGTGCAATGTTTTAATAACTGTCTTTTTCTCCTGTGGTCCAGTTGAGAGGACATACCAGTAGTGCTGCTGAATGGCTACCTGCAGTTTTTGTGTGGTGTTCAACAAATCATGTTCTGGAGGTTGTTTTAAACATCTCCAGGAGAGTAAAGAAAAAAAAGTAGAATAAAATACACACATTTTCTTGCATTTATTATGTCTCCAGTTAGGAAAAGAGGTTTTGTTACTTCAAACTTCACCTGTTTTTGTAGTGTCGTGGTGGTGCGGTTAGTGTTCGCTGYTCCAATACAGTGTTCTCGGGGGCACCCACGAGACTTGTTTCTCGGTGGTTTTGTGCTTAATCAGCCCATCGCCAACCCACGTGAAGAGTGAGGTTAAGTTATTCAGGATAAGGCCTGTTATGCAGGTAAAGGTGTAGTGGAGACATTAAGTGTGTGTATTGTGTATTCTTGCAATGTTCTGTCGTGTTATAATTTGTTGTGGTTTATGTTTACACAAGGTTCCCTGTGGAACTTGTTTTTTTATGGTGGGGGGTGTGACGCTCCTGCTCCTGCTATGGTTAATTGTTGTTCGCAGGTGCGTCCTGTTACCTGATTACCTTCCAGGTC
>NW_013954067.1:31857-33372 GCF_001266775.1 Austrofundulus limnaeus
CTAGACACTTTAAATAAATGGCCTTCTAAAGGTTTAAACTGGCATCCTGTGTCGTGTTTCCAATTATGTTATGGCTCTCGAGCCAGGTCGTAACAATGTGAAGAGCGTCATTTCCTGATGTCTGCCGGTGGATCCTAACAGCGTGGAGCAGAGTGAATGAGTCCACCATCACCAATGGGTTCTGAAAGGCTGGACTGCTACGTGAAGAGGACACCACAGCTTCAGAGCCAGCATTACCACGGGAGGACAACAGATACCGCGGTGTGACGCAGCTTTTCTGAGCTTGTTTAACTTCGACACTGAAGAGGAGGACTTCGATGGTTTCAGTGCACTGGAGGAGGATGAATGAGATGTTTTGTTGGATCAGAAACTGTTAAAGAAAACTACCAAAATAAGGTCAGTTAAATGAACCATATTCCTCCGAACTTTAATTCCTAAAGGTTTGCTTTTTATGTTTTGATGTTGAATTCACTTTTTTGATGACAAATTTGGGTGTACTGTTTTTTTATGTTGGGGGTGCGGCTTATAGTTCTGTGCAGGCTTATATGTTAATGTCCGTGTTTTTTTTTTTTTTTTTAAATGGCGAGTGTGGCTTATAGTCCGGTGCGGCTTATAGTCCGAAAAATACGGTAATATGTTCCAACAAAAGATTTCTATACTGGTTGATACTAAGAGCATTTTTATTTTTCCAATTAAAGACTATGGTTTTCTTTGCGAGTGAAAATCATGTGAGATGCGTTTTTCTCTAAAGTGACATCGTCTAAATTACCAATTAGGCAAAGAGACAGAGATGGCGGAATATTACATTTCAGACACTTAGAAAAGTCTTCACAAATACGGACGGACTGTGTCATCCTTTGTTTGCTTTGTTGCTGCTTATAGCCTGCAGGAGTCACGGGCGGGGTGTGAGAAGTAGTTTTAGGAGCTCAGCAGACTGTTTTCACCGGGTATTTGCTAGTTTTTGCTGCCGATAGCCTGCAGGTGTTGCGGGGTGGGCCAGGGGTAGGAGAGGTGTGCTCTGTGATGAAGAAGCTCGGTTCGGAGACCTTTCTGGGTAGAGTTTGCATGTTCTCTCCGTGCATGCATGGGTTCTCTCAGGCACTCCGGCTTCCCCCCACAAACCAAAAACCTGACTGTTAGTTTAAATGATAACTCTAAATTGTCCCTAGGTATGAGTGAGAGAGTAAATGGTTGTTTGTCTCGTTTGTCTCGATATGTGTCCCTGTGATGGAATTGTGACCTGCCCAGGGTGCACCCCACCCCTCACACTGTGACTGCTGGATATGTGCACCAGTGACCCATGCAACCCTGAAAGGAATAAGTGTGTACAGAGAATGGATGGATGGATGCAAGTAACAAAGTTTAAGGAACACTTAACAGGCAAAGGCAATTTAATAAAATGACTTGAACACTTGTTGTTTCCTAAGGAACTAGAGAACTGTAAAGAAGCATTTTACGTATTTTTTTCACATAAGGTAAAACATTCCTCCGTATCCTTGTATATCTATTTTTAAT
>NW_013954067.1:34372-45279 GCF_001266775.1 Austrofundulus limnaeus
TTCTTGTATTTTTTATTTGAAATACTTGATTTAAATACTTGAATCCATAATTCTTAACACTTTGGAACAATGATAATTATTACTCCAGGTGTTTTATTGGGCTAGGAAGTTAAAGTTGTTTGGGATATACTGTACTCACATTGTTTAGGATGGGGCCAAGTTGGGGATGAGAGAGAGGGCGTATGGGGGTTGCTTTTTCCTTTTTTTTGTTTCGGTTGTTTGTTTTGTCTTTGTCATTGTTGTGTTTTTTTTTTACCGTGATACTACAACCTGCCCACTTTTCATATTCTCATTTTCTCATTCATCTCTCATTATAATACAATGAGTAGTACAGTCAGGTTCCTGTCCTGGAATGTGAAGGGCCTATACAGTCCAGTTACAACCACTGAAAATATCTCAATGTAGATGTAATTTTTCTTCAGGAGACTCATCTGCGAATCTGAGACCCAGTGGCGGCTGGTGGATTTTTCTCCAGGGGGTGCTACAACTCCAAAATAGACATATCTAAAAAAGTATTCACTAAGTTGTTTAACGGCAGTGTATTTATTAAATAAATGAAAATAATAAAACAATTACAATGTCATGTAGTGTTTTATTTTATTTATGTATATAAATTTTGCTCTTCTGTAACTGAGAAGCAAATATCTTCATGACTCTGGATCATGGTGTGTGATGTTGTGTACCTGAAGAAAGTCTTCTCTTCAGTGTTGAGAAGTTCCTCTCTGATTCAGCTGTGGTCAGATGAGATGTGATGAGAATCTTCAGCAGAGCCACAGTCTCTGAAGGTGTCCTGCAGATTGTTCTCCATCAAGAGCTGTTACAGATCCACAGCACCACTGCAGCTCCTGAACTACATCAGACTTCTTCATCCTGTTCAGCATTGGGTGAGCCTCCATGGTCTTCAGTGCTGCTTCAGAGAACTGTCCTGCAGGAACCTGTCTGCAGCAGTGTAGCACTGATCAGATGTTTCGTGAATGGCTCACCTAAAGCAATAAATGCACATATTTAATTCAATATGAAGATGGCAACAAGTGAGCTTTCTATTATATTTTTAAAATATAGAAAACAATTTATTTAATAGCAACAAATTGTTGCACCTCTTATATTTTTTGTTTTAAGATGTATTAATTTAATTAAAAAACAAAATAAACTCTACACACAGCAGAAGAAAAAAGATAAAATGAAAGGCAGCAGAAAGAAGAAAAATCCTCTTCTTATATCTGTCAAAAACATAATTTAAAACATAAAAATAATATTTTAAGTTGTGTTCTCCATTGATATATAATATATACAGTATAATATAACATGATTAACAAGCATTACAAAAGTATTTTAGCTTTTCTTTTACCTGTTTTAATCCATGCTGAATCAGATCATGCTTGAAAAACGAGGCAGAAACAGAGCATTAGCCTCGCTATTAGCAGTTAGCTTAGCCTTGTTTATAATCCAGGACTTGTAAAACGACAGAGTGCAAACTCTTCCCTCTGTCTTTGGTCTGCTGCTCTTCATGTCCATCTGATCATGTCCTGGTTCTTTTGGTTTAACCTTCTCCTGGGCTGTTCTCATCAGAAAGGTTGTTATGAGAGCTGAGTTGTTAGCTCTGGGTGTACTGAACATAGCTGACGGTGACAAAGGTGGACCCACCCACTGCTGGTGTGCATTTGGAGGTCAGCCTGTGTTCGCAGGTCAGCTGCGAACCCAGGCTACCCGATACTTTTGTATTGAGAACTTACTACGCATGTCCAAAATCTTCACAAGTTGTGAATGGGAAGCTGTAGCACCGAACACAGCTGTGACCCGGAAGTGATTCACACAAAAACGCTCGAGTAAAATAGAAGTTTACACATCAATAACTATAAATTATTTATTTTGCTTATCAGAAAACATATATACGATATATTGTTGAAACATTTATAACATTTTCTTTTCTTTTCTTTTCTTTTTGTGTACCAAAAAACAGGGGGGCGGCGAACCAGCGCCCCCTATTGACCAGCCGCCACTGCTGAGACCAAAACAGACTAAAAACTCCATGGCTAAATCACATATTGCATTTAAACTTTGATGAAAGAGCCAGCGCTGTGGAAATTTTAACTAAGCATAAAATATACTTTTCTCTTGATAAACTAATCTCAGACAAAAAGGAAGATACTTAATTGCTGTGGGTACCCCCATGAACAATCCAGTGGTTTTAGTGAATGTTCATGCTCCAAATTTTGACAATGTTCTATTTTCTAACAACATTTCAGGGATGATTCCTTATCTAAATACATACCTTCTGGTCTTTGGAGGAGTCTTAAACTGTTTTATTGATCATGTACTAGATAAATCAGCCAGTGACTCTAAAGTACCTTCTGCTATGGCCAAGGCTTTTTCAAATTTTATGATCCAAAATGGATATATTGACCCTTGAATGTTTTTTAACCCCCAGGCCAGAGAATATATTATTTTTTCAAATGTTCATCACACATATTCTCATGTTGACTCTTTTTTGATAGAGAGCTCCATGGCTCCCAGAATTTCAAACTCAGAATATTTTCCAATAGTCATATCTGATCACACACCACTTGTTTTAGACATTATCCCCAGGGGGGGGAAATGCAGCGTTCATAGAGGTTAAATCCCCTACTACTGTCTTACTCTCCTTTTTCCTATTATATTTCTTCTTCAATCGATCATTTTTTGAATACAAATGATTCAGTGGCCATCTCAATGTCCTTATTATGGGAGACTCTTAAAGCTTGCCTTATAGGCCAGATTATCTCCTACTCTTCCCATTTATCTAAATCAGATAAAGCTAGACAAATTAAGCTCTACCAGAATTCAAACACAAGATCATCAATACGCAAACAACCCCTTCCCCGAAATATATAAGCAACATCTTAACTGTCCATCTGTCCATTTTCTTCCTCTTATCCAGGGTCAGGTCACAGGGGCTGCAGCCTAAGCAGAGAGACCCAGACTTCCCTCTCCCCAGCCACTTGGGCCAGCTCATCCAGGGGGAATCCGAAGGCATTCCCAGGCCAGCCGAGAAACATAGGCACTACAACGTGTCCTGGGTCTTCCTCTGGGCCTCCTCCAGTGGGACATGCCTGGAACACCTCAGCAGGGAGGGATCCAGGAGGCATCCTAATCAGATGCCTGAGCCACCTCAACTGGCTCCTCTCAATGTGGAGGAGCAGTGGCTCTACTCTGAGCCCCTCCTGGACGACCAAGCTTCTCGCCCTATCTCTAAGGGAGAGCCCAGACACCTTGCGAAAGAAAATCATTTCGGATGCTTGTATCTGTGATCTCGTTCTATGGTCACCACCCAAAGCTCGTGACCATAGATGAAGGTAGGAATGTAGACTGACCGGTAAACCGAGACTTTTGCCTTCTGGCTCAGCTCCTGCTTTACCACGACAGACTGATACAGCGCCCGCATCACTGCAGATGCAGCACCAATCCTCCTGTCGATCTCCCACTCCATTCTTCCCTCGTTTGTGAACAAGACCCCAAGATACTTAAACTCCTCCACTTGGGGCAGGACCACCTCCCCGACCCGGAAGAGGCACCCTACCCTTTTCTGGCTCAAGACCACGGTCTCAGATTTGGAGGCGCTGATCCTTATCCCGGCCACTTCACACTCTGCTGTGAACCGCTCCAGTAAGAGCTAGAGATCACGATCTGATGTCAATAGGACTGAAGGAATTTGTTAGGTTAGATACAGATGCTCAAATCACTACACCATTTTCTTAGTTTTCCTTTTAAGTATTAACTTTTATAATCCATAGTTTAACTATTGTTAACTCCTGATTAAAATAGCTTAGGTACATGCCCGAAGCATCATCGATATCCCATTATTAATTCATTAGGGAAGGCATTGTTTGTTCGAGTAGGATGCAATGCAGCCGTAGGCCTGCAGGGGGCGCACCAGGCACTGAAGACTCTGTATATAAGGACCGGAAGTCCGGGTTGTAGCCAGTGTTGCTCTGATTGCTTCAGCTCAAGCAATAAAGATCCGCTCACACCAGATCTGGGTTGTATGGTCCATATTATTATCACATTTTAATCTATTCAATATTATGTGGTTTTGTCATGATTTCAGTTAACAAATACGAGATATTTCTTACAGGACCACATCATCCACAAAAAGCAGAGATGTGATCCTAAGGTCACCAAATCGGACCCCTTCAACACCTTGGCTGCATCTAGAAATTCTGTCCATAAAAGCTATGAATAGAATCAGTGACAAACGGCAACCTTAGCTGAGTCCAACTCTGACCGGAATCAAGTCTGACTTACTACCTGCAATGTGGACCAAGCTCTGGCACCAGTCGTACAGAGACCTAACAGCCCATATCAATGGGCCTGGTACCCCATACTCCCAGAGTACCCCCCACAGGAGTCCCTGAGGGACACAGTCAAATGCCTTCTCCAAGCTCACAAATAACACGTAGACTGGTTGACCAAACTCCCATGCACCCTCCAGGACCCTGCTTAAGGTGGAGAGCTGGTACACTGTTCCATGACCAGGACGAAAACCACACTGCTCTTCTTGAATCCGACATTGAACTATCTGACGGACCCTCCTCTCCAGGACCCCTGAAAAGACCTTACCAGGGAGGCTTAGAAGTGTAATCCCCCTAAAGTTTGAACACACTCTGCGGTCCCCTTTTTTAAATAGGGGGATCACCACCTCGGTCTGCAAATCCAGGGGAAATGCCCCCGACGTCCACGGAATATTGTAGAGTCGTGTTAACCAACACAGCCCCACAACATCCAGAGCCTTAAGGAACTCTTTGTGAATCTCATCCACACCTGGTACCTTGCCACCAAGGAGCCTTTTAGCCACCTGTGTGACCTCAGCATCAGAGATTGGAGAGTTTGACCCAGGGTCCTCAGGATCTGCTTCCTCACAGGAAGACGTGGTTGGATTGAGGAGGTCTTTGAAGTATTCTGCCCACCGACCCACAACATCCAGAGTTGAGGTCAGCAGCACACCATCCCCACCATAAACAGTGTTGGTGGTGAGTTGCTCCCCCCCCTGAGATGCAGGATGCTGGACCAGAATCACCTCAAAGCCACACAGAAGTATTTTTCCATGATCTCTCCAAACTCCTTCCACACCCCAGTTTTTGCCTCAGCGATCACCTGAGCCGCAATCCACTTGGACTGCCGAAATCTACCGGCTGTTCCTGGAGTCCCACAGGCCATAAAGACCCAATAGGACTCCTTCTTCAGCCTGACAGCATCCCTCACTGCCGGTGTCTACCATCGGTGCCAACTCACCACCAGATAGTGGTCAGTTGACAGCTTTGCACCTCTCTTCACCCGAGTGTCCAAGACATGCAGCTGCAGATCAGATGAAACAACAAAGTCAATCATTGAACTGCAGTCTAGGGTGTCCTGGTGCCAAGAGCACATATGGACACCCTTATGTTTGAACATGGTGTTCGTTATGGAAATCCATGATGAGGTCAGAAGTCCAATAACAAAACACTGATCGGGTTCAGATCGGGGGTGGGTGGCATTCCTCCCAACCATGCCCCTCCAGGTCTCACTGTCATTGCCCACATGAGCGTTGAAGTCCCCCAGCAGAACGAGGGAGTCTTCGTTAGAAGCGCTCTCCAGCACCCGCTCCAAGGACTCCAAAAAGGGTGGGTAATCTAAACTGCTGTTAGGGGCATAGGCACAAACAACAGTCAGGACCAGTGCCCCCACACGTAGGCTGAGAGAGGCTACCCTCTCGTTCACCAGGGTGAACCCCAATGTACAGGCACAAAGATGGGGGCAATAAAACCCCAATGTACAGGCACCAAGATGGGGGCAATAAATATGCCCACTGCTGCTCGGCACCTCTCAGTATGGGCAACTCCAGAGTGGAAGTGTGTCCAACCCCTCTCGAGGAGATTGATTCCAGAGCCAGAGTGGTGCATCGAGGTGAGTTCGACTATACAAAATGGTAATAGTTCAAAAACTATTAAACATAGGAGCTTCAGATTTTCATTGGCTGTGTAGCTCTGATGAGGGGCTATCCATCAGGTCAACCAATGCCCCCCCACCCCACCCCAACGAAAAAAAATACATCCACCCAAACCACTACAGTTCTTTGATGCACCTAGTAGCATGACATTTATCAGGAATAAAGACTTTGAAGTTCTGGTGCATTTGTGCGAGCGGGGGTCATTATGTTACTGCCATGCGGTATCTAGCTTTTACACTTTAAGATAAGGCAGACCACTTTCACATGTTAGGATCCATCTGTGCCATTCAAAACATGTTAATTTTATTTAATTCACAAAAAGAATCTCAAATAATAAAATTTCACCTTTTCAGTTCTTCCTGTTCTTCAGCTCTCTCCAGAATGTGCTGTATGCAGAAGTTGCTATGGAAACCCCCCTCCCCTATAAACCCCCCTCCCCTATCCTCCCTATCTGTTTATGGCTCACATTTGTAAAACAACTAGCCCTAGCTTGTTTACAGCTCTGGTTTGAATTTGGAGGGTAAAGGTCATGTGATTCGAAACAGCCAACGTGAGCAGGTCTTGCAAAGACATTGTGACCAATCACCACCATGCATAATATATGTTGTTAATTTGAATTTTATTTCATTTYAGTTARTTTACTTTATTTTATGATGGTTTTGAGTGACACCCTCAAAAAWAGAACTAAATAATACATAGAATTTTATTATTTTTTATTTTATTTTATTTAAGAAAGCCATTTGATTTGGGTGGGCCTAGGTACAAAGTGGGTGTGCCTATGCCCATCTAGGCCCACCCATAGCCACGCCCCTGGTGCACAGACAACACAGATGCCGTGGAAAATGCAGCAGCCAGCTGGTGAGACTGAGAGCCCATTTAGTGTGTTCGTTGGCCGCTCTTCTTTTATATGAAATGAATGTTAAACATCATTTTGAGCTTTTGTAATTTGGGGAATTTTAAAGTTTAAAGGTTCTGAGTCAAAGAGTCAGGCCCTTTGTCAGTCTTTTAGAATCTCAAACCAGGCATTTTTTGGTTTAATTGGTGGTTCAGTAGTGTGTAAGGGTAAATATGAGTGTGCAGTGTACTGACAACCTGTTCAGGGACGTCTCTACCCTTGCTACTCTGCACTGAATAAACTAAATGAGTAACTTGCCAAAACAATCAGCAGCTTGTTGTACTGTACATTTACAGGTACAGTACAACAACATTTACCATTGTTAAATATGATTGTGATTGAAAAAGGTCAAATGAATGTTGGCTTTCCTCTCAGGCAGTTCAGGAATACAATCCAAGTTATGCATCAGAGTTGGACCAAGTCCTGATTGGCGTGGTTTGTTGAAGAATGCCTGAAATGTGTCCCATGCAGCAAACCTGAAAGGACTCCACTCAGGAGAATCAGAGGTAAAACTGGGTTTATTAAAAAAAAATTGTCAAAACCAGTGCATGAAATGGGGGTCTACCAGTAACCTAACCAACCCCCAGGTGTACATATTACACCATGTCACCAAATTTAAGAAATAATACATTGTTTTGCATCCATTTGTATATGTGGTCGGAGAAAAAAATAAGCAGTCTAAACCTGCAAATAGAAAAAATAAATAAAAATAGGGGTGTTGTGCCAAACATTCTGTTGCATTTTGTTTGGAAGAAAAATAAGAAAATAAAAATTTCCAGGATTGACTATCATTGTTTGCTTGTCTCAATAGAGCGGTACAACAAACTGAAAGATTTTGAGCTTCAGTCTAGCCAAAGACAAGAATAACATGTTAATGTGGTACCACTGAACCTTATGAGCCTCACCTGGTCCTCTATATTTGATCCAATCAGAAGTAGCATAGAGTGGAGCATGACTTCCTATTTTCAACACGTGCCCTGTGGGTAATTTAGTTCACATGAATGTAGCTTAAATTTGGTGACGCCGAGTACCAGCAGGTTTATGATAAGTGCCAGTACTGAGTAGTGGTGAGTATTGTAATTTATCTAATAAAAGAAATGTTTTATTCACACACACACACACACACACACACACAAAATTAATGTTTTAAAAAAAATCACACTCCCTTTTTGAAAAGTTCTTGCAAATGACAGATTTATTAGGGGACATTTTCTTATTGTCGTATTTTAAATTTCTCACTCCTTTCAACAACTTAATAGGACGAGGGATATTGTATTTTTGATGACAACAGCAATTGAATCTGAAGTGACATTTTCTTCAAAATGAACAAAAATGAGACCAAATTATCACCTGCACAGAAGCGTGTTGTGGTGAGAAAACACCAAAGCAGTCTTTTTTTTTTGAGTGGCAAGTGTTGAAAGGTGTACTTTTGCTATTGAAAATCAAATGTAGAAATGACAACACATGTTTTAAATTATACAAAGATGATGTTTGTTTTTCTCACCAGGGGAAAAGCACCTGACTAAGATAATTGTGGCTTGAATTATTGTTAAGCCTGTTTTTTTTCTTTATTTTTTTTTTTACATCAAGGTTTTTATTTCAGCAGTAAGATTATTAGAGGGAATATTAAAAATGACACGAAACAGCAACTTTGTATACTTATTGTTAAAATATTTAACCGCCACAGAGTCACTAAAGTGAGCTAATTCAGTTGTTTTGTTTGATACGAGGCAGCAGGCGTCTGTCCAATAATAAAAAGATTTGTCACTGTCCGGTTCAGCTCAGCTGCTCCACGCCTCTTTTGGATCAGTGCTACAGGTTCATTATGAACACGTTTACGTGAGCGGGACCTGCCCGCCTTCACCTGTGGTTTTATGAATGACCTGTGGAGGCTTAAAGCCGGACTGGTCTGTGCGGCAATTGTGCGGTTTTGACTTATGAAAGGGGCTGATCATGTATTGCGTTCAGGTCCGCATGAGACCCCCACTTGGTCCGGATCCGGACCGAGGTCCGCCTATTAGTGACTTCTAATATGCAGTCTCAAAGCCCAATATGAGCAGTCCACCAGGATCCTGAGCCACACATTCACTGCTCAGCAGCGAGCTCATGAGTGTTCCCTCAGAGTGACCTGGATTTTGGGTCAACACAAAAAGCCATTTACTGATGGAGAGGTTGTCAAAGAATGCATGACGGCAGTCGCTGAAACACTTCTTGAAGGAAAAGAAAAACAAGAACTTTGTGAAAAAATAAAGCAAATCCCCATGTCAGCATCCTCTGCCACCAAAAAAAGTGAAATTTTGACACAGGATGTGTTGGCCCAGCTTGATGTAGCCATGAAAAAGGCCCCATGTGTGAGCTTGGCTGTGGATGAGTCCACTGACGTGTGTGACAGTGCTCAGCTTTTAATTTATGTTAGGTTTTATAATGCAGACCAGAAATCATTCTGTGARGACCTGCTGGGCATCACGCCTCTTCAGACCAGTACAACAGGAGAATACATCTACCTGGCCATTAAGGGGATGTTAGACAAGAGAGGAATAGAGCCCAAAAAAGTGATCHCAATCACCACAGATGGAGCTCCTGCTATGATAGGGAAAGAAAAGGGAGCTGTAACAAGACTGCAGAATGACAATCCTGATCTCCTAACTTACCACTGCATCGTTCATCAGTCGGTTCTCTGTGCCTCCCTGTCAGGTGAGCATGCTGAGGTGATGAATACAATGATGAAAATTATCAATTTTCTTCGGGCATCCTCGTCCTACCAGCATTGCATGCTGAGGGAATTCCTCAGAGAAGTTGATGCCAATGCTGATGATCTTCTGCTGCACAACGGATATGGAGCTAAATCGGTAACAGCTTACTTTGACATCGAAAAAAAAAAACATTTGGCATTGAAAATTAAAACATTGTAAAAAAACATCATCATTCAAAAATAAAACTCTGACACTGTAACTTCAAACATTGACACTGAAAAACCTACGTTTTTTTTTTAAATTATTTTACACTGCAGTTTTTTTAATGTAAAAAGTTTTCAATGCCAATGCAGAGTTCTCAGTTACAATGCCAATGCAAAGATAGGACTGTTTTGACGTCGGGGGCAGGGCTTAACTAAAGGCTGCATCACGGACCTTCCGTCTGCCTACTGTCTATGAATGGAAGACCAAATACTGCTCCTCTGCCACAGGTATTAGCCGTAGAAACACACAAGTGATTCAGTTTTACTTTTAAAATAAGCTAATTGGTGACTTGCATTTTGAAGACGTGTGTTAGACAGCTTAGCATGCTGCTAGCTAGCTTTGCTATAGTACCAACACTAACACAATCAAGACTAAAAGGTCAACAGAAATAAAAATGTCTACTAACCACTGACTTGCAAAGTAACCACACTTCAGTTATATGCAGTTACTTTTACACTTAAGATTTAGGATTGCTGCAGCTGTTGGCTAAATGTGAATGCTACCGTCGAGCTAATCTGACCATTAAAGGATCATTACACATTTTCAGCGCTGTCTATGGAAAAGTTGGACAGGTACATTTTAGTCAAACCTGAAATGAAATGTTCTGTACTGAGTACAGATTCTTTTGTTATGACAATATTTATTTAACAAAGACAGAAATGCATGGTGCAAGAATGAAGGTACTCCGTGAGATGATGAGCTGAGTTTTATTGCAACAACAGGAACACAGAGAGCAACATGGCCTGTCTCTGTGCCTCTGCTTCTCTCTGTCACTGTCTCTCCACACTGCTCACTGTCTAACTCTGTCTCGAGAAAACAGCATTCTGTCGTCTTAGCAAGATTTGATACAAGGTCAATGGAAAACACAAAGATGAACACAAGTGATATCTAAGAATGACTGTTGTTAGCAAATCTTGTTCTGACTTTAATCATTCTGTCTGCAGATGAACAGCATGTCATGAAAACCTAGGTCATTAAAGTATGTCATAAATTACTAGCTTAAACATTAAAGGTATTATATCATGCTTTTAAAACCTTCTTTTTCATGTGTAAATCATTCACTTATGGTCTATTTAAAATAAAACTGCAACGC
>NW_013954067.1:46279-47505 GCF_001266775.1 Austrofundulus limnaeus
GGATGGATGGATGGATTAACAAACACAATTATGTCATCTTAGCAAGATTTGATACAAGGTCAATGGAAAACACAAAGATAAACACAAGTAATATCTAAGAATGATTATTGTTGTTTTCAGATCTTGTTCTGACTTTAATCATTCTATCTGCAGATGAACAGCATGTCATGGAAACCTAGGTCATTAAAGGATGTCATGAATTATTTGCTTAAACATAAAAGTATTAGTTCCATTACATCTCCCCCATCTGATCATTAAATCACCAATTTAATGATCAATAAAACAAAAAACTTTAATGTATTTTTAAAAACAAAACATGTCAACATAAACCTAAGTACGTATATGTACTTTCTGAAATCTCAACCCCAGTAATTCAATTTTTATTCCTCCCAGACATAAAAATATTTAATTTAGGGTGACCAATCTTGCAACTGTTTCCACTCTTCTAACTCCTCCTCTTCTTCCACAGCATTAAGACTCATAATGCACTGTTTACACTCTTGTTTAAACAGGGTCCTCAATTTCATCCCATCCCCTGTTCTCAGTTGATGGTTTGGTGTTCTCTGGTGGAGAAGAAATGGTCAGTTTTGCTTCATTTGCAGGCTGGGGAAATCCATTTTCTGGTTCCTCTGTTTGTGATGTTGATGAATCCAGATATTCTTCCAGTTCAGCAGCTTGAACTAACTGCCCTCTCTGTGGTACTGGTTCAGCCACTTGCACGTTGTTTTCCATTGGTGTCTCAGTTTGCACCTGTTGTCCTTCAGCCTCAGACGTCAGCTGATCACTCTCCTGTTGTTTGTTTCCAGCCGGTACTTTGTTCAGGAAATACTTCATGTTTGAAGCTAGAAGCTGTGCTCCAGTTTGATTCGGAGTCATTCTATTAGACCTGAAGAGATGTTTTCTTTCCCAGAAGATATCAAAATTATCCACAAAACTCACAGAGTGGTCAACACAGGACTTTTCCAAAAACCCATTAAGAACCAACAGTCTGCTGAACGTCTCAGCTCCTCCTCTGGCTGTAGGAATGGGCCCACTGAGGAACACAACCATGTTGAGATTTTTAACTRCATTCAGCAGCAGAATAAAATCCTTCTTCAGGATTTCTGTCGGTTCATAACTTCATCACTTCCTGGATGAATGATGAGGGTCTTCAGAGTTTCAGCAGAGTTATTCTGCTGAGATTTCCAGAATCTTCTCTGTAAGGTCAGATACTTTATCAGCAAAAC
>NW_013954067.1:48505-48889 GCF_001266775.1 Austrofundulus limnaeus
CTCATTTTGCCCATTTTTTTTCCAAAATACCTAAAAACCACCTCCACCAACTGCCCAAAACACATTGGAACCGGACTGGAACATCAATGGAAAACCAACTGGTCCGAACCGTATCGACCCGTACCTACACTGACCGTTCCGACACTACTCCATGGAAAAAGGGATATTTGACTCATCTAAAACTCTTCCTGTTGGTACTTATTGTCACAAGACTAGTGTTATATCATAGTTATAATAGAGGAAGCAAAGCAAACCAGATGGACTGCATTTTACGTTAAGTGTATTTTTAGATAAATCAAGATGAGCAGGATGCAGCTTGTTACTGTAAATGCACTTAAATCTTTTTCTTTATCTAAACAAATCCCAACCCTCATTTTCTAGAGT
>NW_013954068.1:0-1582 GCF_001266775.1 Austrofundulus limnaeus
CCACCCTCAGGTCTGACAGAGTTACTGCAGTGTTACAGCTCCACCCTCAGGCCTGACAGAGTTACTGCAGAGTTACAGCACCACCCTCAGGCCTGACAGAGTTACTGCAGTTACAGCTCCATCCTCAGGTTTGACAGAGTTACGGCAGTGTTACAGCTCCACCCTCAGACCTGACAGAGTTACTGCAGTTACAGCTCCACCCTCAGGTTTGACAGAGTTACGGCAGTGTTACAGCTCCACCCTCAGAGTTACTGCAGTGTTACAGCACCACCCTCAGGCCTGACAGAGTTACTGCAGTCACAGCACCACCCTCTGGTCTGACAGAGTTACTGCAGTGTTACAGCTCCACCCTCAGAGTTACTGCAGTTACAGCACCACCCTCAGGTCTGACAGAGTTACTGCAGTGTTACAGCTCCACCCTCTGGTTTCACAGAGTTACTGCAGTGTTACAGCTCCACCCTCATAGTTACTGCAGTTACAGCTCCACCCTCAGGTCTGACAGAGTTACTGCAGTGTTACAGCTCCACCCTCAGGTCTGACAGAGTTACTGCAGTGTTACAGCTCCACCCTCAGGTCTGACAGAGTTACTGCAGTGTTACAGCTCCACCCTCAGGTTTGAAAGGGTTACTGTAGAGTTGCAGCTCCACCTTCAGTCCTGACAGAGTTACTGCAGCAGTTAGAAACTCCTTTCCAAGGTTATTTTTAGAAAAACCGTTTCCTCGTGGACAGGACGTAAGTCCTGCTGGTCCTCTTGTCCCTGCTGCAGGGCAGGACAGATCAGAGTGGGACAGGTGAGAGCTCACCGATGCAGGCGTAGCGCCCGTCCAGGTACGTCAATTTGAAGCCCAGGTGACATCTGCAGAGGAAGCTGCCGAACGTGTTGATGCACTTCCTGCGGTGGGGACACGTGTCTCTGCCCAGAGCGCACTCGTTGACGTCTGCGGAGACAAAACAGGTCAACAAGAAGGAGTCTCGAGGTCAGGACAAACACGTCCTCAGAGAGACGGGGACTGACCCACGCAGGAACGTCTGTCTGGACCCAGACGTAACCCTGGAGATGGACAGGTGCATCGCACCGCCCCCTTCATGACCTCACAGCCGTACTGACAGTTGGCATGGTAACAGGTCCTGACATCTGTGGGTCAGAGGGAAATACAACAACAACAACAACAACAACAACAACAACAACAGATCCAGGTGTGTGCAGGTGAACTCACTCCTGCAGCTGCCGTCGGCCTGCAGCGTGTAGCCGTCCTGACAGAAGCACTTGTAGCTGCCAGGTGTGTTCATGCAGCGGTGCTTACAGGGGCGGGGCTTCAGACCGCACTCGTTCAGGTCTGAGGGAGAGAGGGGGCGGGGCATCAAACATTAACCTGAGGTCTGTCCTCCTGTCAGCTTGTAGGATTCACCTCTGACCTCTGACCCCGTTAGTCACCAGGACCATTGTAAGTGTGTGTGCACAGAAGTTACTGATCTTATGTGGACTTTAACCCTCCTGCAGGCCCCATCACTGCATACCTTCTTCTGAAGAGGTCTGATTCAGTTTGAAGGTTCTGCTCAACTTCAGGGATCCACTGTGTGT
>NW_013954068.1:2582-3745 GCF_001266775.1 Austrofundulus limnaeus
ACACACACACACATACACACACACACAGACACACACACACACACACACACACACACACACCTCATGTTTGAACATGTTGAGATCAGTTCTCAGTTTATCAGTTTGACTTAATTAACAACAAAATTCCTTCAGGATTGTTTCAGATTAATAATCCATGATCAGCAGATTATTGAGGTTAGATCAGCAGCAGGTGTTTACAGTATTCGAGTCATGGCTGCTGATTGTAATCTGTGGTTCTGGTTTCATTTGGACCTGAACTAGTTTCATATTTTTCTAAATCTTTTGTAAATTTTTAATCTTTTATTTTGAAAAACCAGGAGCCTCAATCTGATTCTGGGATGAAGTTCAACAACAAAGAGTCAGAACTGTTCAGAACCCAATGAAAACAGAAAGATCCAGTTTGCTCCCATAGTGGGTCAGAGGTTCTGATCCAGGACCAGGACCAGGACCAGGACCAGGACCAGCAGCAGGGATGTTTAGAACCTGTGGAAGAACAGTTTTAGTGTGACAGGTCCTCACGTTGACATCGTCCTCCGTCCGTCTGTGTCCAGCCCCAGCAGCACTCCACACTGTTACCATAGCGACAGAGACCACGGGACAGCTGGACCCGGTCCGTCCATCTGCAGCAGAGAAAGATTATTAATCTGAGTGTTGCCTGCAGAGACAGATTATTAATCTGAGTGTTTCCTGCAGCAGAGACAGATTATTAGTCTGAGTGTTGCCTGTAGAGACAGATTATTAATCTGAGTGTTTCCTGCAGAGATAGATTATTAATCTGAGTGTTTCCTGTAGAGACAGATTATTAATCTGAGTGTTTCCTGCAGAGACAGATTATTAATCTGAGTGTTTCCTGCAGCAGAGACAGATTATTAATCTGAGTGTTTCCTGTAGAGATATATAATTAATCTGAGTGTTTCCTGCAGCAGAGACAGATTATTAATCTGAGTGTTTCCTGCAGAGACAGATTATTAATCTGAGTGTTTCCTGTAGAGACAGATTATTAATCTGAGTTTTTCCTGCAGCAGAGACAGATTATTAATCTGAGTGTTTCCTGCAGCAGAGACAGATTATTAATCTGAGTGTTTCCTGTAGAGATATATAATTAATCTGAGTGTTTCCTGTAGAGACAGATTATTAATCTGAGTTTTTCCTGCAGCAGAGAC
>NW_013954068.1:4745-5571 GCF_001266775.1 Austrofundulus limnaeus
CAGATTATTAATCTGAGTGTTTCCTGTAGAGGCAGGTTATTAATCTGAGTGTTTCCTGTAGGGACAGATTATTAATCTGAGTGTTTCCTGCAGGGATAGATTATTAATCTGAGCGTTTCCTGTAGAGACAGATTATTAATCTGAGTGTTTCCTGCAGGGATAGATTATTAATCTGAGTGTTTCCTGTAGTAGAGACAGATTATTAATCTGAGTGTTTCCTGTAGGGACAGAGTATTAATCTGAGTGTTTCCTGCAGGGATAGATTATTAATCTGAGCGTTTCCTNCTGAGTGTTTCCTGTTGAGACAGATTATTAATCTGAGTGTTTCCTGTAGAGACAGATTACTAATCTGAGTGTTTCCTGTAGAGACAGATTATTAATCTGAGTGTTTCCTGTAGTAGAGACAGGTTATTAATCTGAGTGTTTCCTGTAGAGACAGATTATTAATCTGAGTGTTTCCTGTAGAGACAGATTATTAATCTGAGTGTTTCCTGCAGAGACAGATTATTAATCAGAGTGTTTCCTGTAGAGACAGATTATTAATCTGAGTGTTTCCTGTAGTAGAAACAGATTATTAATCTGAGTGTTTCCTGTAGTAGAGACAGATTATTAATCTGAGTGTTTCCTGTAGAGACAGATTATTAATCTGAGTGTTTCCTGTAGTAGAGACAGATTATTAATCAGAGTGTTTCCTGCAACGATAGATTATTAATCTGAGTGTTTCCTGTAGAGACAGATTATTAATCTGAGTGTTTCCTGTAGAGACAGATTATTAATCTGAGTGTTTCCTGTAGAGACAGATTATTAATCTGAGTGTTTCCTGCAG
>NW_013954068.1:6571-6852 GCF_001266775.1 Austrofundulus limnaeus
GTAGAGACAGATTATTAATCTGAGTGTTTCCTGTAGAGACAGATTATTAATCTGAGTGTTTCCTGTAGAGACAGATTATTAATCTGAGTGTTTCCTGCAACGATAGATTATTAATCTGAGTGTTTCCTGTAGAGACAGATTATTAATCTGAGTGTTTCCTGTAGAGACAGATTATTAATCTGAGTGTTTCCTGCAGAGACAGATTATTAATCTGAGTGTTTCCTGCAGAGACAGATTATTAATCTGAGTGTTTCCTGCAGAGACAGATTATTAATCTGAGT
>NW_013954068.1:8167-9819 GCF_001266775.1 Austrofundulus limnaeus
ATACATTTTTTAAACATGAACTTCACATAAGAAATATTAAACCTTTTTAATCCTATTTATTCTACAAATGAACTTACTTTTTAAACTGTTATTTATCACCCTTTATGTATTTTAAGGCCTAATCTTCAAAGGGCTACATCCTCCCCCTTCTAACTGTCGGCATGTCCTCATGAGACAACTATAACATACCGGAATAAGGAAAGATTCAAACTAAGGTTTAATATCCTACTTTAATGATTACACCCTTATGAATAATGGTTATCGGCTGATCTCTAGCATTTCCTGGTTCATCGTATGTCAAACGAATGACAGGTTTAGATTGTCGCTTAGAACGAGGTCTTAGGCCTAGTTCTGACCTTTTTTTAGTAGAAGACCTAGTTTTAGCTTTATTAGCAGGTGTAATACAGTCTTTCTGATCTGGCTCAGAGTCAGGATCGTCAGACTCAGAGGAGTGGGTGTTGGAATAGTCATCCGACTTTACATCTCGTTCCTCCTCAGATGTGAGTCCTCCTTGATCTTCACCTGAATTTTCAGATTCCTCATGGACTTCATCATCCACTTCCTCAGGAATAGATATGACCTCATCTTGGTCATGAGCAGGAGTCTCTTGTTCACATTGATAATCATCTGCTAACTCATTGCAGGAAGGAGTAAGGAAAAGTTTGTTCAGATACTGCCCATAAGACCTGCGAGTGACTTCGTACTCCAAGTCTGAAGATGAATCAAAGTCYGCATTTTCCACCTCAGATGTTCTTTCACTCTGTTTTTGTTGTCTGTTCCTCACATGTTGTCRCGCCTTTGGTTTTGTAGGTGATTTCCCATGATCTTTATTCTCTGGCATCCTCATAGACTGGCTTATGGGCAAGATGTGATCACGATGTATAGTTTTTACACCCCCSCTTCCATCTTTAGACTTCACCCTGTAGACTGGTAGGTTAGGTAACTTTCCAACTATGACATATGGTACAGAGCTCCAGCGGCTTTCAAGCTTGTGCTTGCCTTTTAACCCCAAGTTTCGAAGAAGTACTTGATCACCCACGTCAATAGTCTGGAAACGAACTTTCTGGTCATATGATCTTTTGTTTTTCTGATGAACCTTGTCAGATGATTTGCTGGCAAGCTCATATGCTTTCTGAAGATCCTCTTTCAATTTCTCCACATATCGGGAATGGCTTCTATGGCCAATGCCATTGGGTGATGTCCCGAAACAAAGATCAACGGGTAGTCTTGCTTCTCTGCCGAACATCAGCAGATAAGGTGAATATCCCGTTGCGTCACATTTCGTACTGTTGTAGGCATGGACGACATATGGGACATGTTGACTCCAGGAACGTTTCTTTTCAGTCCCCAAGGTAGCAAGCATAGACAGCAAAGTACGGTTGAACCTTTCGGGTTGAGGGTCCCCTTGAGGATGGTAAGGCGTAGTTCGGGATTTTTGTACCCCTAGGAGGGTCAACATCTCTCGAATCAACCGACTTTCGAAATCTCTTCCTTGATCTGAATGTATTCTGCTGGGCAGACCATAGTGTACAAAGTATTTCTCTACCAAGACTTTTGCCACTGTAAGCGCTTTTTGGTTCCTAGTGGGAAACGCCTGGGCATAGCGGGTAAAATGGTCAGTCACAACCAATACATTACTTATTCCTCTGGAA
>NW_013954068.1:10997-13303 GCF_001266775.1 Austrofundulus limnaeus
CCATCAGCTCAGACACTGATGTGCACATCTGTCCATCACTGTCTCTGTCTGCAGCATGAAGAACCTTCAGGTCTGGTTTCTGCTCGGGGTGAGACCACTTCTCTGCTTCGTTTCCTCTAAAACAGTTTTATTTACATTTATTTGAGTATTTTTCTTATATCTAAATGTTTTTAAGTTTTGTTGTTGAACGGTGTGTTGCTGCCTGATCATTACATCATCTTCATGTAAAACATTTAAAAAATAACTTTTTCTCTCCAGTTCTTTAAACTCAGGAACTCTGAGCAGGTCTTGGTCGTATAAAGATGTTTTCTGATGATTTCAGGTTCTGGTTCTGGTTCTGGCTCCTGGGTTCTGCTGGCACGACTTGGACAACAGCGAGTACGACTGCTGGCCCCTGGAGCGACCCAACGACTCCAACATGATGGACTGTGGAGGTGAGTAAGCTGCTGACGCTTCGTCAGGACAACACATAAAAACTGAAGTCTGGATTATCTTTTTAAATCAGTTCATTAATCCTGAGATTAAAGAGATTAAACATCTGAAACTCATCCAAGTTTTAGACTTTTTCAAATATTTCACTTTATTTTGAAAAATCCCCCATAAACAACTTAAAATCCTCTTTTTTTACTTCTGCTTCAGCTGCTGCTTCTGGTTTTATCTTCTTAACTTTTAGCTGTTGTTTCACTTTTAGCTGTTTTTTCACTTTTAGCTGTTGTTTCACTTTTAGCTGTTTTTTCACTTTTAGCTGCTGTTTCACTTTCAGCTGTTGTTTCACTTTTAGCTGCTGTTTCACTTTTAGCTGTTGTTTCACTTTTAGCTGTTTTTTCACTTTCAGCTGTTGTTTCACTTTTAGCTGTTGTTTCACTTTTAGCTGCTGTTTCACTTTTAGCTGTTTTTTCACTTTCAGCTGTTGTTTCACTTTTAGCTGTTGTTTCACTTTTAGCTGTTGTTTCACTTTTAGCTGCTGTTTCACTTTTAGCTGCTGTTTCACTTTTAGCTGTTGTTCAGCTCATTTTAATCAGCGTTTCTTCGGCTCTCAGCATCAACACCATGTTTTTTGTATTTAAAGGAGATGTTTGTGCAGGTAAAGGGTTTATTGGGTCTCTGCAGGTCTGGAGATGTCCTGGCTGCTTCGACCWCCAGAGCTGGTGAAGACCGGCGAGGTGTTCACCGTCGTCTACTCAGTGACGGCCCGGGACTCCTTCTACCACTGGGCTGTCCAGAACCGCATCTTYTCCCAGAGGTTAGCTGGTTCTGCTGGGTCTGACTCAGACCCCAGGATCAAATCCTGTTTCATTCTGGACCGGTTCTGTGTGTTCAGCTCCATAACAGACGCAGCGTCGGCTCGGAGGTTCTGCGAGCATCACGAGTGTCCGTCCAGCTGGAAGGATGCTAACGGAGAGAACTGCTGCATCCATCACGCCAACATCCACTCCTGCCCGCTGGGATACATGGTGAGAGGAGGAGCGGTCCGGCCTTAGCTCGACGAGCTCCTTCTGTTTGATTCTGGTCAATTATGAGAGCAAACATTCTGTCCTTTCACAATAAAAGTCTGAAGGTCTGTCTCCCTCCCTGAGCAGACAACAGAGAGCATCTGTGGACCCTGGATCCCCGATGATGGAAAGATCTTCACCCACACCATCTCCACCTCGGGCAAGATGAGCCAAACCAACTGGACCGCAAAGGTACCAGACAGGTGGTTCTGTGGGTCAGAACCAACAGCTGCTGTTTACACATCCATCAAAATTAAACAAAATGTTTAAGAAATGTTTGGGATGTTTAAATTATTGATTTAAATTAATAACATTTAGATGATTGAGTTTAACAAACAGTAGTAAAGTTACTGACAGTTACAATCCTCTGAATATGAACATTAAAACGATTAAGTGTTGTTTACTGTTGTAGCGCCCCTTTGCTGTAATGGCATTAATAGGGGCTCTCCTGAGTTCTTTAAATAAAGTGGTATCTCTACCTTTAAAATTGGTGTTGTTTTTGCACTGTCACTAATTTCGGTTTTGCAATAATAGTAAGAAGAAAATTTAATAGTTATTTTAAAACACCAGTTTAGTTTCTCTGTCTTTAGACTCTTAATGCACCAATACAATATTAATACTAACAGGTAAGTAATGTTCAGCATTAAACACACACTTTAGTATAATGTAACAACAATTTACTTTTTCCACACAAATAAAAAAACAACAATACACACAGAATCAAAATGTTTTCAACTTAACTTAAAAAAAAAACTAAAGCCGGCACTCACTAAAACTACCCCAGTTCTCCACGTTGCAGGCCTGAATGTAGCT
>NW_013954068.1:15006-20947 GCF_001266775.1 Austrofundulus limnaeus
GGGCTACACTGTGTTAAGTTCTAATAATGAGTGTAGATTTAAAATGATTTAATTTAGTCTGGTAATTTTATAAAATAATTTACATGATTGTCTGTTTAGAAGAAAAACATCCAGCGCTATCATCGTATGCAGACGATACTCTGTTTTATATTCTACATCCGTGTGGTTTCAGACTGACTCAGATTAATTAAAAAATATAAACTAATCAATCCAGTTAATTACCTTTCTGATCATCAACACTTTGTCTTGCAGGTGGTTCTGTTCCATCCGGGCCTAAACTCACTTATCGCTCACATACGAGTTGGCACCATGCAGGCAGCACTGGAGTCAAAGAGCACGGTTCTACCTGCTGTAGGTGGGTCCGTTAATGCTACGAACGTTWAGAGGTTTCACTTGATTTGAGTCAAATTTTCAGGCTAACAAGTCAAATAATCTTTAAATGATCTGATAACGAGATTATTAAGTAATTATTTAGTAAATCAGTCTCAAAACAAGATCAAAAAGGTTGTTTTTTGGGTGGATATAGGATTTTAAAACTTGGTTAGATGGACAGTTTTTGCAGTGTAGACCTTCACTGGTTGTTACTGGCTGCAAGAACCAAACAGAAGAGCCTAATGAACTCAGTAAACAGGTTTATATTTATTTATAATGTACTATTATTCTTACAAAGTGGTCTCAGTCTGGATGGTTTTAGTTGTGATTTTAGAACAATGAGCTCGGTCTAGAATCAGTGCAGAAGGTTCCTCCGTACCTTCATGCCACGGTTGTACAAAAGCTAAATGAGAAAATATGWCATACAGTACCAAAGATAAAAACCCTGTATAACACTTAGACAACTTATGGACACTTTTTATTTCTAAATCAATAATAAAAGTTATATATTTGATTATTTGTTAGCATTACAGTATGACATCTCTATAAGAGGTTTCCAGTTGATGTTTTTAACTCCATCTTCAACACAGACATCTTTAAAGCTTTCATAAGTTGTCTCAAACATTGTGACAGGGTCTTTAGATGTGGTCATGTTCAGTTACAGCTACATACTGAATAATTTTTGAGTCCACAGTGTAAGCTCTCGTGACCACACGAGCAGATGAATGTCTCCTCTTTCAGTTTGTGGCAATAAAATCTGTGAGGAAGGTGAGTTTTGCTCCACGTGTCCGGCCGACTGCGGCGAATGTCCCATGAGTGCCACAACCAAGGTGGCCATCGGCTTACCGCTCAGCCTGCTCTGCCTGTCCTTCATACTGACCGCCGTGGTGAGAGCTCAGACAGCTGATCTGTGAGCAAAACCCTTTCATTTACAAAGAAATTAACATTACAAATGTTTATTTAGTGGCTGAGATACCAGAAAGAAAAGCTGCTGTGGGACGAGAGCTGGGTYATTGATTTCTCAGCCATTAAACAAGGTACTCTGACAAACTCTAAATTGTCTCTGAACATAAAATAAACTCGGTTTGGATTTTTCTCATCATAAATTCACAAACTGTTAATTAATCTGTTAAAGTTGAAGCCTCTCCCTCCACAGACCAGGACCATTTGACCATGGGAAGTATCATTAGTGTACCTGTTGGACACAGCGACAGTAACACCAGCTGTTTGACCGCGCTCGGCTCCTGTACCGGCCAAACAGGAACCAGGAAGGGCCCGTTCACCTGCACTGGGATTTAGTGAGTCCACCTGTGTCTAAACCTCATCCTGTCAGGTTCTACTTCCTGTCCTGAACATTTTASTTCCTCTGCAGCGACGGCAGAACGGTGGCCATCAAAAAGATCCAAACAAAGACCTTCTCTCTGTCCAAAACCATCAGACAGGAAGTCACACAAGTCAGGTGACTAACACACACACACACACACACACACACACACACACACACACACACACACACACACACACACACACACACACACACACTGAATCGCCTTAAACCATAAATATATTCCTTCGTCTTTCTCTCTCTCCAGGGAGCTCGATCATCCAAACCTTTGCAAGTTCATTGGTGGTTGTACCGAGGTGCCAAACGTTGCCATTGTAACAGAGTATTGCCCGAAGGGAAGCCTTAATGACGTCCTTCTTAACGAGGAGATCCCTCTCAACTGGGGCTTCAGGTGAGCCCACAACTCTCGCCTGCAGACGCCGTGCTGCTGCARCGACACAGCTGTGGACTAACAGTGGAGTTTTACTTCCTGTGACTGTCTGCCAGGTTTTCCTTCGCCGCTGACATTGCCAGAGGAATGTCGTACCTCCACCAACACAAGATCTGCCATGGTCGACTCAAGTCTCCAAACTGTGTGTTAGACGACCGCTGGGTCTGCAAAATAACAGGTTTTACTGAGCATGCRCAGGAATTGGGGGCTCGTCCGGGATCTAAACAGGATTCTGGACGAGCCCCCRGTCTGCYAATCAAAGTTACCAGATTTGATCTAATATGTGGTGTCCTCCCACAGACTATGGACTGAGGACATTTCGCAGGGATGATGGGGCGGAGCCTCTGTCCTCCTATCAGAGGAGGCTCATTGAGGTCTACATGCCACCTGAGTTTCAGAACTCCAACATGGARCCGACGCTGGCTGGAGACGTGTTCTGGTACATTTTAAAAACTGTCTAAATAGGTTTTTAAATCTGAGATRTTCTGACCATTCAGCTCTGGATGTTTGACTTCCAGTTATTCCATTATCCTCCTGGAGATAGCCACTCGCAACGACCCTGTTCCAGTAAGTCCCAGTTTCTACCTACTTTACCCAAATGAAACCTTCTTCTTTCTAATTTAGTTTCCAAATCTCTCAACAAGGTTTGATCCAGGTTATTTAGTCTTAAGTTTATTTAGACATAACAGTAAAAGTTTAATGAGTCATCTTGTAAAAATAAAAGTTCAGTAATGCCCCTTTTCCACTAGTACCAGTTCAGACTGGCTCGGTTCGATACAGTTCCAAGCCATTTCCATTAGGCCAGATTCATGGAACCAGACCTGTTTTTAGTACCTACTTCATTGTGGTTCCAAACGGTCCCAGTTGACACCAAAATGCAACATCAGAACACTGTTTGACACTGATTGTTTAGGGGGTGGAGTCACTGGTTGAGTCTGAGCTGCCTTTACAAAATCAACTCGAGGCGCCATTTTTTCAATTGTAGCAGTGACAGTCACAATGGCAGAACTGAGATCCACACCATGGTCCACTGCTGAGGTGCAGGAGTTTTTGTGCTCGGTGGCAGAGGAGAAAATTAAAAGTGAGCTAGATGAGTCGACTCACAACGAAAAAGTGTTCAAGGAGTTGTCAGAGCTAGCAAAAGCCCTAAAGCACTAGCCACTGCCACATTTAATGGTTGCCTACAAACAGCATTGCCGCCACCATCAGGCAAATACGTGTGATGACAATTTTCGGACTGTGGAAATGCCCAGAACACACCCACTGGACCCGGACTGGAATGCCAATGGTAAAGCACCTGAACTGACCCTTTCCGACGCTGACCGTACCGACACACTAGGTGGCACTAGTGGAAAACGGGCACAAGTTATCACCTGCTGTGGTGGTGTGACTGCACCTCTCCAGATTCTCCTCCACCTGCTCCCTACTCTCACTAAAGATCATCGTGTCATCTACAAATGTTACAATCCATGTCTGACCTGATAAAATATAGATGTATAAAAAGAAAACCAATTAAACGTACTGTTGTCCTGCAGGCAGAGGAGTCTAACCTGGAGTGTGCGTGGTGTCCTCCTCTTCCTGAGCTGATCTCCAGTAAAGCTGACAACACCTGTCCCTGTCCTGCGGACTACGCTGACGTACAAACGCCACTACGCCGCTTCTAATCAATTGCTCTGTTGTGTAATCTTGCATTGTTAAGTTGACCTATACGGTCTACTGAAGGGTCCATAGCTACTAAACTGACAAATAAATCCAGACATTTAGGTTTAATCCTTGTTTTTTTATAGTTTGATTTTAAAAATTAAAATAATAAAAAATAACAGTGTAGTTGTTTTGTGAGAAATGATCCATGAACCTGTTGTGTTTCTGTAGCTGATTCGTCGATGTCGCTCTCATAACCCCGCCCACCGGCCCACCTTTGACCAGATCAAGAAGTTTGTTCACCGCATCAACCCCATCAAAGGCAGCCCGGTGGACATGATGATGAACCTGGTAACACAACAACAACACAACAAACACTCTGAGGAGGTCTGAATCCGACAGATCAAACCTCCTGAGCTGAGCTTCTCTGGGTTGCAGATGGAGAAGTACAGTAARCATCTGGAGGTTCTGGTGGCTGAGAGGACTCAGGATCTGATGCTGGAGAAACAGAAGACTGACCGGCTGCTTTACAGTACGACACAGACACACTAACAGTCTGACACAAGTCCTTTTTATTCAGACTCAACCTGAAAAGATGCATGACCCCTGACTGATGACCGGACCACCGTATCTGCTTTAACTTCAACTCAAGATCTGAGCAGGAACATTTTCAGTGTGAAATGTKTAAAGATTGTTTAGTTTTGTTGTTGTTGACCTCCTGAAGTGCTGGTGTTCAGCAGGAACGTGTTTGTGCTGCAGGTATGCTTCCTAAACAGGTGGCTGATGACCTTCGTCAGGGCAAACCTCTGCAGGCTCAGAGCTACGTCAGCGCCACCGTCTTCTTCAGGTAAAAAGTGTTGCTGTGAAGAAGGGGGCGGGGCTTGAACCTGCAAACTGAATGGCAGAAGTTACACCGTGAAAATACGACAATCTGATTTCTGTAGTGTGGACGGAGCGTGCAGAGGCCTTATCTGGGATTGTAAGACTCTTATTTTGAAATGCTTGATTTAGAAAGGTCCAAAGTGTGTGTGTGTGTGTGTGTGTGTGTGTGTGTGTGTGTGTGTGTGTGTGTCTGCAGTGACATCGTGGGTTTCACGCAGCTGTCCAGCAGCAGCACTCCCTATCAGGTGGTGGACTTCCTCAACAAGCTCTACACCACCTTCGATGACATCATCGACAACCACGACGTCTACAAGGTGGAGACCATCGGAGACGCCTGTGAGACCCTGTTTTTCCACACATCGTCACCATGTTTTGTGTTTTCMTGTCAGGGTTATAAATTCAGCTGCAGGTCGGTCAGTTTCAGTCCAAACATCACTCCACAGCTGCAACCTGCTGTTCTTGTGTTTCCCTSTGGTTGAGCAGACATGGTGGTTTCAGGCGTTCCCAAGGAGAACGGGATCCTCCACGCCTCAGAGATCGCCAGCATGGCTCTGGACCTGGTCGGGGTCTGTCGCACCTTCAGGATCCCCCACAAACCCAACACGCAGCTGCAGATCCGAGCGGGGATCCACTCCGGTACGACCRTGGTCCTCTGGGACATGTCTCGGTGTGAACAGCCAAAATTAAGACTGTACCAGTGGTTGTACGTCCCTGTAGCAGGAGGATATATCTGTTCCTGACCAGCTGTTGATCTGATTAATGAYRGGCCGGCACCGCTAACTGAGCCGCTGGCAAATGAGAAGGAGACTGTTCATTTGTGTTAGCATCAGAGAGGCTAGTGACTAGCATGACAAGACTGCTCAGTGGCTAGCCTCTCCGATGCTAACACCAGCTTATCCTTGCTAGTTGCTAGCCTCTCTGATGCTAACACCAGCTTATCCATGCTAGTMKCTAGCCTCTCTGATGCTAACACCAGCTTATCCATGCTAGTAGCTAGCCTCTCTGATGCTAACACCAGCTTATCCATGCTAGTTGCTAGCCTCTCCGATGCTAACACCAGCTTATCCTTGCTAGTTGCTAGCCTCTCGGATGGTAACACCAGCTTATCCATGCTAGTCGATATCCTTTAGGATGCTAACACAAATGCATAGTCTCCTTCTCATTTGCCAGTGTTGGCCTCTCATTTAGTGGTCCAGCTGCTCAGTTAGTGGTCCAGCTGCTCAGTTAGTGGGTCCAGCTGCTCAGTTAGTGGGTCCAGCTGCTCAGTTAGT
>NW_013954068.1:21818-23328 GCF_001266775.1 Austrofundulus limnaeus
TCAGTTAGTGGTCCAGCTGCTCATTTAGTGGTCCAGCTGCTCAGTTAGTGGTCCAGCTGCTCATTTAGTGGTCCAGCTGCTCAGTTAGTGGTCCAGCTGCTCAGTTAGTGGGTCCAGCTGCTCAGTTAGTGGGTCCAGCTGCTCAGTTAGCGGTGCAGCGGCTCAGTTAGCGGTGCAGCTGCTCAGTTAGCGGTCCAGCGGCTCAGTTAGCGGTGCAGCTGCTCAGTTAGCGGTCCAGCGGCTCAGTTAGCGGTGTCAACCTATCATTAATCAGATCAACAGCTGGTTCAGGAACAGATTTGTCCTCCTGCTGGTTGAGCAGTAGTCTTAAATTCGGCCCTCACACTGCACCATGCTGGCAGACTGAAAGCTTTTTGTTTGGCTGGTCCCTGAACKCTTCTCCTCTGTGTCCTTCAGGTCCGGTCGTAGCCGGAGTGGTCGGGACCAAGATGCCTCGGTACTGTCTGTTTGGAGACACGGTCAACACGGCGTCCAGGATGGAGTCCAACAGCCTCGGTAACAGATCCACAACATGAAGTCCTGCAGCTGACGGGACAAACCTTAGTGAAAAATAACATAATGAGTCTTTGCAGCCCTGAAGATCCAGTGCAGCTCCAGCACCTTCTACCTGCTGGAGGAGATCGGGGGGTACAGCTTGGAGTGCAGAGGAACGCTGCAGGTCAAGGTGAGCCCCCCACCACCACCACCACCACAGGAAGTCCCTCACTGACCYTCTGACCCGTCCCCCTCAGGGCAAAGGAGACATGGTGACCTACTGGCTGGAGGGGAAGAAGATGGCGGCGCCCYCCAGCCTCGACACCAAGGGAACCAAACCTGTCGCCATGGAGACAGAGACGTACTCACCGGTGCCGGGCTTCGTGAGCGAGGACCTGCTGATGGACCCGGCCTGATCCAGAACTCCTCCTGGTCCAGAACTCCTCCTGCTCTTCAGGAGCCGTCAGTGTTTGTTGTAAAAAAACAAGTTCAGTGTCTCAGAAATCAGTCTTATTTATCTGTTTGTTAAACATCAGTTATCCTGAAACAGTTTATTCGTTGTTTGAATAAATAGTTATATAGAATATTTTATATGTTTGTTACACATTAATAATCCTGAAACAGTTTATTCTTTGTTTAAATATTTACTAATTAGAATAAATGTTATAAACAGTAAATTCAGTGATGAAGCGTTTTGTGTAACTTTGTTATTTTTAAGTAAATAAATTAATTCAGGACTGAACCCGTCCTTTTCTGTCCTAAAGAAACCAGATCCTGGTGGTCCTGAACCAGCTGGATCCAGGTTTGGTTTTAGTTGATTAATAAATGATGACTCAGCAGATTTTCTGACTCTATGTTAAACTTTATATTTTTATGATGTAGAGTTTGAGTTTCATCATCAAAGAAACAACTTCAAACTGTCTCCACTGAACTGGTTCTGATGTGGTCTGGACTCTGATGTACTCAGTGCCCCCCCCCCACACACACACACACACACACACACACACACACACAC
>NW_013954068.1:30030-33553 GCF_001266775.1 Austrofundulus limnaeus
CTGTAATTCTGAGTGTTTTATGTGCTGCAGAACAGGAACCTGCTGTAAAACAGCAATTATGCTGAGTCAGGCTTGATTTTTAATCTTTTCTTGTTAAAATCAATAAATCAAATCAAACTTTTTCCAGAAATAAATTGTTCTTAATTTAAATTTGATCAAATGTAACAAAATTACATAAAAGTCCTTTTTCCATGTTTTTGTTTTCATAGAATCATAATAAATGTTTTAACAAACGTTTGTTTTATGACGGAGTAAGTTTGAAATGAAGAGTTTCTGAAGAGTTTTATTTATTTTAACGTCTGACAGAGTTTGTTTCAGACACACACACAGGTTACATGTTGCAGATTTGTTTTAACACACAATCTGTTTTACTGCAGGCTTTAGGACCGGCTCAACCAGGACCTGGACCAGGACCAGGACCAGGATCAGCAGCAGGTCCTTCAGTCTTTCAGTTTCCTGATGAACACATAAAACCTGCACAGGTTACAGATGAAGCAGGTGGTCCAGTGGTCCAGTGGTCCAGCGGGCCGGCTGTCAGAACACACAGGTCCAGTTGGGTCACAGTGAGGAGGAGCAGAACCCACGGTTCTGGTTTTCAGCAGGTTGTAGGATCAAATGTCCACCTTTGTTTCCTGCAGAGCTTCATCATGAGGCAGCAGGACCATGATGATGATGATGATGATGATGATGATGATGATGGGTCAGGATGAAGGCGGAGCATCTGGACCAGAACTGAACCAGGACTCGTGTTCCTCCGGGCTGACAGGTGTTCCAGATCCAGACCTGCAGGTCTCAGGTGGGCCGTCAGGCTCCTGGCAGGGGGGCGGTCCTWCTCTCCAGCAGCCAATCAGCTGCGACCCTGCTGGCGTAGATCACGTAGGACCAGGACAGGACCACCAGGCCCAGCAGGACCTGCAGGACAGGAAGAGGAAACCATTACATCACTTCCTGTCTGTTTTTATGATCAGAATAAAATCTGTGGAGAAAAACAGATTAAATATTCCTGAAACAAATCATCCTGAAGTCAAATCCATGAAAAATATTCACCTGGTCCAAAATAACTCATTAACTAATATTATATTTTTATTGTTGGAAACTGAAACTCATATTTTCCTCCAAACAAAGAAAAATATAAACAAATAACTTAAAGAAATGTTGATAAAAACCCTCAGTTATTTAATCAAAATATCTTGTTTTTATTTCAGCTTCATTCTTTTTGTGGTAAAACTTTTTTAAAGCTCTTTTTATCAGTTTTGGCTTCAGCTGCTGCTTGTAGGACTCGTAGCTTTAGCGGCTAAGCTAACAGCTAAGCTAGCGGCTAAGCTAACGCGTTAGCACGTGAGTTCAGACTCAGAACAAAGTTTAAATAAAATATTTTTACCACAGAGTAAATCCGGTCCAGAGCCCGTGAACTGAGCGGCTCCATGTGGTCCTGAGGGTCCAGAGTCGACCTGCTGCTGGGACAGAACAACAACAACAACAACAACAACAACAAACAACAACCACACCGGTTCTTCTTCTGTCCTTTAATTCAACACGGATTATTTAACATCTTTACTCCATCGCGCCACCTGGTGCCACAGAGGGAAACTACAAGGTAAATATTCAACCTTTATTTCATCAACTATCTTTAACTTCACTAAATTACGTTTTATTTCTGTTGATCTGATTAATTCTTGATAAAGTAAAATGATTGAAGTTTGTTGGAGAGAAGGAAACACTTCCGTCTCAACTCAACAAAGATCCTTAAAATGATGACTCACTTCGCCGTTGTTTTAATGATCATTTGAAAATAAACGTTTATTTCTTTATCAGTCAGTGTGGTTAGTGACTAATAAACATATTCTAACACATGTAGCACTTTAATCTAAGTGTTTTAAAACTGCACGTGCTCAGAGGCTTTTAGTGTTAAAACTGTCCAACAAAAGGTGATCATTGTAAAATTTAACAATCTAACAAAGTAAAACAAAACATTTTTAATATGTAACTATGATGCTACATAAAATTGTTAATGCATCTGTGATGAATTATCAAAAGTGAAAAGTAGAACATTTTACAGGTTTAAAAGTGTATTTTACAGCCCAAATGAAAAAAAAAATGATATATTTGATGTTTTGTTTCCTGATAAGAAAGAAGAATTTGTTTATATTTTATATCCATAAAGCTAGGTTTCACCCAGCTTCAGGTCTTTCATAAATCATTTTGAATTGTATAAAAAATCTCTAAAAATGATGAAAACTAGCAAAGTAAAAATAATCCAGTCCATGTTCTCTGTTTCATAATGAGACTAATATCTAAAAAATGCCTTTTTGTACTTTTTATTTTATTTTTTCTTCTGTTTTACTTGTTTACTCTTGTTTTTATTCTCATTCTTGTATTTGTTAAGATATATACTGTTGTTTGTTCAACTTATTCTGCATATTTGCTGCTCATCTGTTCCTTACTTCGACTTTTAGACAATAATGACACAAATGTTCAACACATGTTTGTTTTTTTATGAAATACTGTTCTGCCATGCTCGTTTCATTAATAATTGTTTTAAAAAGGAACAGGCACATGTCAAGGCAAATAAATAAATAAATAAATAAATAAATAAATAAATAAATAAATAAATAAATAAATAAATATTTCTCACTGGTAGTGAGGTGTCTTCATTAATATTGACGATCTTTGTCTGTAGATTGAGGCAGAGGTCAGATTTCCCGTCATGCCCCGCGGCCTGTGTTTCTGCACACAGAGCAGCGTCGCTGTGGAGCACCGACACACGACATGTCTGTGTTTTTACAGGCAGCCCGGTTCTGAAAGGACCGAACTTCTCGAGCTGGGGGAGGCGACCTGTCCGCTGACCGGGAAATGCCTCTTCCGGCGCGGACTTCGTCCCGCAGGAGGAAGAAGAATCCGGACGATGAGGAGCGAGCCGCGGGGGAGCGTCCTCCCGAGGAGGTGCTGCAGCTAGCAGTGTTAGCATGCTAACAGAGAGAGCTAAAAGGCAGAAGCTCACCTGTGTCATGTCCTGTTACCTGTGATGTAGTGAAGGACTGTAGTTTGTAGTTTAACGTGCTGAGTTATATTTATTCACTCTGTTATTAAACAGTGAGAACAGGTTAGCTCAGTGCTAGCAGTGTTAGCATGCTAACAGCAACAACCTGTGTTTGTATTTGGTTAGAAAGATAAACTGTTATGATGCTGGCAGACAGGACTAATGTTTTTAATCTAACATAAAGAAACGTGTGTTTGTTTCACAGCAGCAGGAGAAACTGTGTGTTTCAGCTGCAGTTGTGTTGTGTTGTGTTGTGTTGTGTTGTGTTGTGTTGTGTTGTGTTGTCTGACAGAAACACAGGTCTGAGTAGATCCTGACATGAGCAGGCTGCAGTGACAGGTTAAACTTTAACACTGCTGTTTCTGCAGGGTGCAGGGTGCACATGTTTTATCAGAAAAATGTAATTTAATAAGTATTTTGTTGTAAATACAAAGTTTACTGTATACAGAGTTTACAGTAAACTCTGTATACAGAGTTTACTGT
>NW_013954068.1:39927-44046 GCF_001266775.1 Austrofundulus limnaeus
CCTCCCCCCTCTGCCTCTCCCCGCAGCGCACACCGCCGACGCCCAGCCGCTCCCCCGCCGAGCGCGCCCACCACGCAGAGAAGCCCGGCGGAAAGAGGAAGTACAAGAGCCGACACCTGGACAGCAGCGCCAGGGACCCCACCTGGAGGCTGAACGGGGGGCGGCGGAGGGAGAGGAGGAAGGAGCGGAGGAAGAGGAGGGAGAAGGAGAGGCAGGAGGGTCAGCAGGAGAACGGAGCTCTGCGAGAAGAGAGGTGAGAAACACCTCACCAAATAATGATTTAAAATGTTCAGAAAAGAGTGAGTCCTGGTTCTGTGTGCCCCCCAGCAGGAAGAGGTCCAGAGAAGACCGCAGTCCCAGTGTGGAGATCATCTACGAGGGCACCATCACCTCGCAGCCGCCAGGAGACAAACGCCGCAGGAAACGCCATCGCAGAGCGCGGCACAGCAGGTAGGATCAGTCTGGGTTCTGTTCTGGAGGAGCTGGGCTGGTTCTGAACAGGTTCTGAACTGGTTCTGGACTGAGTGCCTCCAGCAGGGGGCAGCCTTTAACCTGGTCATGGAGGTTTATAACAGCTGGAGTGAGAGGAAACCACGTGTTACGTCCCCTGGCTTGGTCTGGGAGTTTAAAGGGACTAACATAAATCTAGACAATGGAGGAGGAGTCAAAATGACATTTAGAATGTTTATTTTCTGACATGTTTTAAGTTTCTTTTCTATAAAGACTGATTCAAAGACTTCATGGAGAGCTCAGGTCAAAATATCAAACAAAACAACCCTGAAATGAAAATAAAATACACAAACCTAAAATAACCTTACCTAACAAACACACAAACAGGAGAAAACTAAGGTTAAACAAAAGGCAGCTCTCCCTACAAAATCAGTCTGACCAAGTTTAGTTTGTAAAATAAAGAACAACCATCAGTGGTGTACGGCGGTCAGGTGGCCTATAGGTGCAGGAGAGCAGCTTCACAGCCATTAATCAGGGCCCAGCTGATTGACTGGCTGGAGACCAAAGGAGCTGCACCCAATCACAGGAGAGACACAGGTGAGGAGGCGGAGCCTAAAAGAAGACACAAAGCATTACTTCAATTGAAAAAACAAACATCCACACTGGGGATGTAACACCACGTGATCTGCTGTAAAAACTAAGGCCTGAAGAAAAACAGGCAAGAGGGCTGAGAATGTAGAAATCATTAAAACTATTAATAATATTTTACAGTTTATATAATCAATTTAATGTTTTAAATAATGTCAGAAAAGCTGTTTGTGTTATGGATTTATTAACAGAAGATAAACAGGAAAATGTCTCATTTTACAACACAAGTCAGCAGATTTGATCTTATTTAGCTCAATGTGATCTGAGCAGAACTGAAGCTAATAATATAACCATTTAAAATTAAAATAATCTTATAAAGTCGATGTAATCACTGTTATTTATTGAAATGGATAACATATAGCTTGTGGAGCATATATACAGAGTGTAGCACCCTGCTGAATCATGCTACAATTTAACACAAACTATTCAATATTACTTTGTCCTCTGATTAATATTTAGACCTACAGAGTCCATCCGTCCGTTTTCTGCCGCTAATCCAGGGTCAGGTCTTAGGGGCAGCAGCCTCAGCAGAGACCCAGACTTCCCTCTCTCCAGACACGTGGACCAGCTCCTCTGGGGGAATCCCAAGGTGTTCCCAGACCAGCTAAGAACCATAGTCCCTCCAGTGTGTCCTGGGTCTTCCTCTGGGTCTCCTCCCAGTGGGACGTGTCCAGAACACCTCACCAGGGAGGAGTCCAGGAGGCATCCTGACCAGATGAACCACCTCAACTGGCTCCTCTGGACGTGGAGGAGCAGCGGCTCTACTCTGAGTCCCTCCTGGATGACTGAGCTTCTCAGCCTATCTCTAAGGGAGAGCCCAGACACCCTGCAGAGGAAACTCATTTCAGCTGCTTGGATCTGTGATCTCCTTCTTTCAGTCACTACCCAAAGCTCCTGACCATAGATGAGGGTAGGAACGTAGACCCACTGGTAAACTGAGAGCTTCACCTTCTGGCTCAGCTCTCTCTTCACCACGACAGACCGGTACAACACCCACATCACTGTAGACGCAGCACCAATCCACCTGTTGATCTCCTGCTCCATTCTTCCCTCATTCATGAACAAGACCCTGAGATACTTAAACTCCTCCACTTGGGGCAGGACCTCCTCCCCGACCTGGAGAAGGCACCATACCTTTTTCCAGCTCAAGATCATGGTCTGGGATTTGGAGGCACTGATCCTCATCCCGGCCACTTCACATTCGGCTGTGAACCGCTCCAGTGAGAGCTGGAGATCAGGATCTGATGAAGCCAAYAGGACCACATCATCCACAAAAAGCAGAGATGTGATCCTAAGGTCACCAAAAAGGATCCCCTCAACACCTCGGCTGCTCCTAGAAATTCTGTCCAGAAAAGTTATGAACAGAATCAGTGACAAAGGACAACATTTGGTGGAGTCCAACTCTCACCGGAAACGAGTCCGACTAACTACAAGCAATGTGGACCAAGCTCTGGCACCGGTCATACAGGGACCTAACAGCCTGTGTCAGTGAGCCTGGTACCCCATACTCTCAGAGTACCCCCCACAGGAGTCCCTGAGGGACACTGTTGAATGCCTTCTCCAAGTCCACAAACACCACTGGTTGGGTGAACTCCCATGCACCCTCCAGGACCCTGCTGAGGGTGTAGAGCTGGTCTGCTGTTCCACGACCAGGACAAAAACCACACTGCTCTTCCTGAATCCGAGATTTGACTATCTGATGGACCCTCCTCTCCAGGACCCCTGAATAGACCTTACCAGGGAGGCTCAGAGTGTGTCCCCTATAGTTGGAACATACTCTGCGGTCCTTCATATTTATATTTTTAAATAGGGGGACCACCACCCCGGTCTGCCAATCCAGGGGAACAGCCCCCGATGTCCTTGCGATATTGCAGAGTCGCGTAAGCCAACACAACCCTACAACATCCAGAGCCTTAAGGAACTCCAGGCGAATCTCATCCACCCCGGCGCCCTGCCACCGAGGAGCTTTTTAACCACCTCCATGACCTCAGCACCAGAGATTGGAGAGTCTGACCCAGGGTCCTCAGACTCTGCTTCAACAGGGGAAGACGTGTCAGTAGGATTGTGGAGGTCTTTGAAGTATTCCGCCCACGACCCACTACGTCCCTTGTTGAGGTCAACAGAGCACCATCCTCACCATAAATAGTGTTGGTGGTGAACCGCTTTCTACCCCTGAGACGCCAGATTGTGGACCAGAATTGACTCGAAGCCGTAGGGAAGTCTTTTTCCATGGCCACTCCGAACTCCTCCCATGCCCGAGTTTTTGCCTCAGCAACCACCCGAGCCGCAATCCGCTTGGACTGCCGATACCTATCGGCTGCTTCTGGAGTCTCACAGGCCAAATAGACCTGCCTGACAGCATCCCTCACCCCCGGTGTCCACCAGCGGGTTCGAGGGTTGCCGCCACAACAGGCACCGACAACCTTACAGCCACAACTCAGGTAAGCCAACATGGCCCACTGGGACTCAATGTCCCCCACCTCCCCCGGAACATGTTTGAAGTTCTTGTGGAGGTGTGAGTTGAAGCTCCGTCTAAGGGGAGACTCTGACAGATGTTACCAGCAGACCCTCACTATATGTTTGGGTCTGCCAGGTCTGATCAGCATCCTCCCCCACCAACGGAGCCAACTCACCATCAGGTAGTGGTCAGTTGACAGCTCCATGGGTGAAAGCCCGGCTACCAGGCGCTCACCAAAGTGCCCCACCTCCAGGCCTGGCTCCAGAGTGGGGCCCCGGTGACCAGCGTCCAGGCGAGGGAACACTCAGTCCATTTATTGTATTCATCATAGGGGTCTTTGGGCTGCACTTTGTCTGATCCCTCACCAAGGATCTGTTTGCCTTGGGTGACCCTACTGGGGGGCATGAAGCCCCCGACCACATAGCTCCTAGGATCACTGGGACACTCAAACCTCTTCACCACGATAAGGTGGCAGCCCAGGGAGAGTACAGAGAGTACAGAGTGTAAAATAATATCATAAATGTCTGATTAATATTTAGACCTACAGAGTGTAAAATAATATT
>NW_013954068.1:52550-57735 GCF_001266775.1 Austrofundulus limnaeus
GTCCAGTTTGTCCCCCGATGCCAGGACAAACCCCAGGTCCAGTTTGTCCCCTGATGCCAGGACAAACCCCAGGTCCAGTTTGTCCCCCGATGCCAGGACAAACCCCAGGTCCAGTTTGTCCCCTGATGCCAGGACAAACCCCAGGTCCAGTTTGTCCCCTGATGCCAGGACAAACCCCAGGTCCAGTTTGTCCCCTGATGCCAGGACAAAGACTCCTCAGGAAGACAGTCCTGATGAGACCAAACACCATTGGACATCCATCCCACAGAGTCTTGACTTCCAGACCTGCAGTGGCTCCGCCCCCTCACCGCCCCCTCTGGACGTCCCTCCTCTCCTGAGACGGGCCAGTCCGGTCCGGTCCTACAACAGGAACACCCCCCCGCCCCTCAAACACAAAGACGCTGGGAGTCCTCAGAGGACTGCCACGTGTCCCAGAGACCTCCTGCCTCACTGCTCCTCTGACCTGGACCCGGGGGGCGTGGCCTACCGACAGACCATCCCTCCCATTGAAACGCTGCAGGCTCACCTGAGGAAGGTGACCCCCCACTTCACTCCTCCAGAGACACCCCACAGCTCAGACCTGTCCTGTGTCTCCAGAGGGGACGCAATTAAGACCACCAGTCCAGACTCTTGGGTGTCTCCTGTAGACCTCCACCCACCCAGATCCTCAGGACTGGACTCTAACGACGCACTCCCTGAGACCAGGAGAGCGAGTCCTGAACCTGGGGTTGACCTCCTGTCCCTCATCCCGTCCTCAGGAGGACAGCTGGACAGGAGGACAGCTGTAAACCACGCGGCCTTATCTCCGTCTCCAGTCCAACACCCGGACACCTTCCACCAATCAAAGTCCAGCTTCAAGTGTCCCCAGTCCTCTGACTCCGCCCCCCAGCCTCCTCACGCCAATCACTTAATGAGAGACCTGCAGATCTTTGAAGACCTCCAGAACTCGTTCAGGGTCAGGTCTCCAGACTCCAACACAAACCCTGAACCTGGACCTGGACCCTGACCGAGAGGACGACATGGACGTTTTTGTTTTCATCAAAATCTGTTGAAAAGAGACCAAACTCCTGTTTCTGATGTGAATCACAAAGCTCTTTGTTCTTTTTGAGCCGTTTAACCGTTTTTTATTTTATTATTGTTAAAAAAACACTTTTTGTTAAAGTTAGGATGAAGGACTGGACCCAGATTCTGATCAGACCTGTCCATCAAGCTGTTTTACAATCTGTAGAGAGGTTAATGCAGGTCATTCCAGCTGATGTGGGCGGAGCCTGCAGATAAACAGTGTATAGATAACACTTGTTCTGCAGGAAACAAAGTTCTGAATAAAGGTTTGGTTCATGCAGCTCTTTGGTTTTAACCCCAACAACTGGTTCCAGACCCTGATCCAGACCCTGATCCAGACCCGAGGTCAGGGTCAACGGGTCCTGCTGATCAGTTTTGTTCTAAACGGTTTATCAGATCCTCCTCAGGTGAAGTTTGTGCTTCTCCCCAGCAGGTGGAGCAAGAAGAACACCTTCACTCTTCCTCCTCCTCCTCCTCGGTGGCCCTCAGAAGAAGACTAAGAGGGATAATGAGTCTCCGGGGAGCGTCGGAGGCTCTGCTGCACTAATTAAGCCTATCAGGGTGCAATTAACTGGCTGTTAAACACACACAGTGTGAGGTGGATCAGCGCCAAGTCCTGCCTGCAGACACGCCGAGGACACGTGGAGACACTCATCCTGGTGAGAATTATTAAAGGGACCTGTCTGTGGGGTGGAAAGGGTTACTGCTCTGGTATTAGAGAGTGAAAACTTTTAACGTGTGTGTCACTGTGCACACTTTACAAAAAGGTTTAATATCCAGGAAGGCTGGGCGGTATGACCTCACATTAATATCAGGGTATAAACTGAATCCCTTCATGGTAACTGTATATATGACAGTAAAAAATCATCATAAAAAGCAAAAATAATGTAAATTTTAAAGCACTTATTTAGCAGAAAACTGTGATCAAAGTCAAACCCAGTATTTTTGTTTTAGTGCAAATGAACACAACAGAAGTACAAAAGGTTTTGTATATGTTGCAAAACGGTTTCAACAACAAACAAAAACTTTTCTCAAATTTTCAACAATATCTAAATAAAGTGGATATTATAACCATTACTTAAAGTAAAATTAGTCTTTTATTTATTTATTTATTTATTTTTAAGCCACTTCAGTAAAAAACAGAACTGAATGTTAGTTTCTTCATCATCAGTGACTTTGTTTTTAATAAGAGAAGAAGAAAAAGGAGAAATGTAATGGGGAAGATTGAAAGAGAGACTAGAGAAGATGTGTTAAATATAAACCAAGACAACACACCCGACAACTGTCTGCACACCTGTGAAAATGGAGAAAACAACAACACACCAACAAATAACGTGTATATCATACATACATACATACATACATACATACATATAAAGATATACGTACACATACACACAGTACATACATACATATACCCATACATATAAAGATAGACGTACACATATACATACATACATACATACATACATACAGTGACCGTCAGGAACCCCAGGATCTGAACACCAGTTTGTGTGTGGTTGTGAGCACGCATGATTTTTCCAAAGAAATATTTAATAGTGACTGTTGGGACCCAAAGACCCGACCCCCAAGACCCGAACCATACATAAGGGAGACCAGAGCCAAAGACCCTGAGAGTGACCCCAAGCGCTGAGCCCCCAGGGGCACCAGTGCAGAAAGAGCCACACACCCGCCACCCAGAGTGGACCATAGGAGAGATCCAGGAGAACCCCCTCCAGTGACTCCACGGCCCTCCCCTCCTCCCCAACTCTAACCCAAAACCCTACAAGCAATCCATTGGGAGTCTCACCAGTGGCATGCCTTAGAAGTGCCCACCCCCAAGGCCCTATATGTTCACGACATGAGGATGTTATAAATGAATGTCTATGGTGTACAGTAAAACTGGAGCCCAGGTGGTTACGGCAAACAGAGATACAAAATTGTTGCTCTTTATAACACACCTGTGCCCCTACATGAGTGGAGCTGAAAATGAAGAAGGTGGAGGTGTGTGGTGGGGGATGGAGAGACAAAATACTGGGGGAGCAAAATGCTCCCACAGAGAGTCAGCTCCCCACTGACCCCAGTAGGCACTCCCGTTCCCAGAGACCCACCCAGAGAGTGAGACCCCAATACTCTTCATCTGGACAGACCACCAGACCTGGGGAGCCCTAGACCACAGCCGGACAGAGCCTAGAGGACTGCCAGAAGTGGGATCAACAGTCCACCCACCCCAGAGCCATCCAAACCCCCAAGACCCCACCCCCAGCTCTATAGCCAGCCCGCAACCTGTGACATTTTTCCATGTACCCCCTGTAATCTACCCGTGTACCTTTTGGGGTACACGTACCCCTGTAATCTACTCGTGTACCCTTTGGGGTACACATACCCCCTGTAATCTACTCTTGTACCCTTTGGGGTACACGTACCCCCTGTAATCTACCCGTGTACCCTTTTAGGGTACACGTACCCCCTGTAATCTACTCGTGTACCCTTTGGGGTACACGTACCCCCTGTAATCTACTCGTGTACCCTTTGGGGTACACGTACCCCTGGTTGGGAATCWCTGCGCTACATCTGTCCTGCTGGAATGTGATGTGATTGTGTCATACAGGAAAGGAAGAGCTATAATCTGGTAGTTCAACTACAGATATAATAACTAAAAGAACACTGTTATGATAATTACTCAAATAACTTTTCTTTAAAAACTAAAAACAAAGTAATATTAAAAACAATCTTGAGAAAAAATGCAGCTTTGTTTCAGGAGCGTTTTGAGTACTTTTATCTCATTTTGGTGTTTTCAGTGAGGAGCTCTGATACATTTATTGTAAACATTAGGGTATGGAGATTCTTGCACAGATTTTGTTTATTTTTTTGTTTTGTTTTAACAAAACTGACAGATTTCTTCCCTAAGTGATTGTTTAATTTAAATGTATTATATTTACAGGATTTCAGCTCATTTAAAACTATTTATTTTTGATTATTCCTGAATGACATTTGTCACAGGGCAGAGCTGCAGGTGGAGCCTCTGTAAATGACGGTCAGGTGGTCTCTCTCAGTTTTGTTGTGTGCGTGAACACACAGTGTTACAGTAGAAATACTGAGAGCTGCTTACATAAATATAAAATATATAATCCTCAGTGGAAAACAGTCCAGGAAACACTGACGTTATTCCTGGGAGCGTGCTCCTGCCCTGAAGGCTCGCTTATAGTCAGGCTTTGAGTGCTCATGCAGGGCACGCACACMGTCGCCAGAGGTGGAGGTGCTTATGTTGTAATGCAGCAGTACACTTTATAAATTTTATTTTTTATTTAACTTATGAAATGTAAATAGGAGATCAAACGCTTGAGGAACAAACTGGATGGTGCTCCACACGGGCAGCGTTGGAGTGAGTCGAGGCTAGCAGCGAGGCAGCACGCCCCGCCCCGCCCTGCTCTGATCTGATTGGGTACAACTTTGACTGTGGCTCTTCCTATTGGTTGAAAGAACYGTCCGTTTAAATCTAGTTTTTTTTCTTTAATTTTTACGAGTGACGGTCAATGGAGGAGAACTTTACAATCAGGAGGCTGGCTCTGGTTTTGTTGTCCCCTAACCTCTGATCAAGCACATTAAGCACCCCCCCATGATCTCTAGCGCCCCCCAGTTTGGGAACCACTGCAATACGGTATCAGAATGGTATATTTTTACACTTCTCATCCAACCACAATCAAATTCACTCTATCCGATGGTTCCATGTACACTGTATCGCCAAAAGTATTATTCACCATCCAACTGACTGCATCAGTGCACAAAGTAAGGTCCATAAAGACATGGATGTCAGAGTGTGGTGTGGGTGAACTGGACTGGTCTGCACAGTCCTGACCTCAACCCCATAGGACAGCTTTCAGATGAATGAGAGCAGCGACAGAACCAGGCCTTCTGTCCAACATCTGTATGTGACCTCACAGATGTGCTTCTGGAAGAAACACTCGTAAAGCTTGTGGACACCTTCAGAAGAGCTGGAGCTGWTCTGGACCAACCTCATGTTGGACCCTACGGATCAGGAATGGGATGAACCTGAAGCTTAGATGTGAGTCGAGGCAGGTGAGACCATACTTTTGGCGATATAGTGTGTCTGGATAGATTT